>NW_027508833.1:38735000-38770000 GCF_051911475.1 Siphateles boraxobius | reverse complement strand
AGTACACTTGTTTAAAAGATCCTTCACATAAAAAAACAGTCACTAATGACCTCTACAGTCAAGCTTACATTTAAAAGAACGTTCTAGGGATGCACAATATATATTGGTATTAATACATTGAGTTTAAAGTTTTCTAAAATGTTTATATATGTAAATATGGGTTATTTTGCTGGATATGTATGCTCATTTTCTCACTTTTTTGTTTATATTACCTTAAAACAGTTAAATGTTATCTTTAGCGAACCTCAAAATGAATATCAATTTTTTTCACCGTACATAATATTGTGATTTACTTACTGTTGTACCATTTGAAATCATAGATTTTAGTTAAGTTATTAATTTATTTAGATAATTTTAATCAAATGTACAATCAGACAGTATAATTATAAAACAGAACTGTATCAGGGATAGAGATTTTGTTACTTTCCTAATAAATCAATGAATTAATAACTATATATAAAAAAATAAACACATAACAGTATATGTATATACAAATATGTTTCTAAATTGTTACATTTTTATTACCTTTGCCACCATTTCAGGCTCACTTAAAGTTAATATTAAAAAACACCAAGTTAATATAACTGTTAAATGTCATCTTTGGCAAATCTTATCATATTAATTTTTTTATACTGTACATTGCAATGTTGTGATGCACTTGGAACCATTGTTTTCATTATTGATTTATTTATATCAATTTATTTTAATGATGATTTTAAAAATGTCATTGACATCAAACTTAATGCGACACGTCTATAGCAGCGGCATATTTTATTTGAAAGTAAATGACAACATTTTCATTTTTAAGCGAACTACCCCTTCAATATAGATTCTGAGAGAATTGAAATATAGAGAATTAATATAACTTGACCAATTTCAGATTGACCACATGTAACTCCAATGTAGCTTTTTCAGTCAGATCAACCACAGTTCACACCACAGCGCGTATGTGTGTGTGTGTGTGTGTGTGTGTGCGCATCCACATTACCCAGTCACTAAACATGTGAAGTCAGGAAACAGTGAGAGAGCGAGGGAACGGGATGGAAAGAGTGACTGTCGGAGAGATAGAAAGAACGAGAGCGAGACAGAGAGAAAGATCGCCCAGGTGGTCCTGTGTACTGTGGCCGCTGGGCAGTGATCTGACGTGAGGGGTAGAACCTGAAACCCATGCAAATGTGATCACTCCCGCTCCCACTGATTGGGGCGGCCGCGTATGATTAAATATAATTGCAAAAAAACCTCTTCCAAATGTCTTGGCGGTTTTGAAAAAATGGGAAGGAAGGATTTAGGAGCAATTCTTGGTCTTTGAAAGAGTGGGGCGAGCTGTATGTGTGGTGGTGGGGGTCCGTGAGGTTAAATACGGTGTGTGTGTGTGTGTGTGTGTGTTTGTGTGCTGTAATGTGCGTGTGAGAGAAACAGGGCTGTTTCCATTGTTGTTTCAGAGAGCTGGTTGCTACATGCAGGGAATGGGGAGAGAGGGGAATATTTGCTGGCAGAAGTTCTGCAGGGTTCAGAAGCCGGCTGTCACCCGGCCGATGATTGATGGCTCAGGCGGAACGCTTAAGTCAACAGTGCATGAGCACGTCCAGGCTGTCCCGAGCAAATGAAACCACACCGAGACTCCACTCAGCACCCATTTAGAGGTCAGCAGTCTCAGAGGAATGACAGCCCTCACCATTATCTTATCAAAAACACCTCGCAGCAGAGCAGTGTGCTGGAGAAACTCTGCGCTACAAGCCAACGACACAATGCGTTGTGACAAAAATGACTGGAGGCCTTCCAGTCGCTCCAGTACTGGTTGCTAGTAGGCGTTGCAGTCATGAGATGGATCATGTGAGCTCCACAGCAAGGAGGTCTACGTTAAGCGGTTATCATTCCCATTCATCTCAATGGTAGTTCCTTGGCTGACACAAGTCGCCCAGCAAGTATGCAGATGTAAAATACCTATGACATTTTTGAGAAGTTTGTTGCTTAAAGGTGCAGTGTGTGATTTTTAGCGACATCTAGTGGTGAGGTTACGAATTGCAACCAACAAAAGTTACGGTGGCCGACAGGAAAATATGTCATCGTCTGAGACAGCAGAGAGTAGCAGTTCAGCAATGAGGTTTCTATACATGGATTATGTTTACTTAATTATTCAGTAAAACTATTTTTTATTGCGAATATTATTCTTACTTGTTCATCGTGTCAGTGTTTTATTCGCTGAACTAAGCTTGCTTCCTTGCACGAAGAGCAACATAGTAACGAAACGCGTTTGTCCGTTTAGGGCCACCGTAGAAACATGGCGGCGCATTTCAATGTAAGGGAACCCGCGGTGTGTGTAGACAGAAACTGCTCATTCTAAGGTAATACAAATATAACGGTTCATTAAGTAAGGTCTTTATACACCACTGAAACCTCATTTTTCTAGGTAGTGAGGAAACGCGCTCTGTAGCGCTGTGTGTTCGCTGTCGGCTACGCTAGAAACATGACCACACAATATGTCGCCCTCCATAGAAGGGGGCGCCCGCGCTTATGGAGATATAAATGTCTCATTCTAAAGTAATAAAAACATAACGGTTCATTATGCAAGGTCTTTATACACCACTGAAAACATAGTTATGGATCTTATATTGCATTTCTGTCAATAGATCCTCAGAAATATTACACATTGCACCTTTAAAAGCAACTCAAACATCTAAAAGTGTAAACCATCAAACATTACTTTTTTTACATTTACATTTTTATTCATTTAGCTGACGCTTTTATCCAAAGCGACTTACAATTGCTATATTTCAGAGGTCGCATGCCTCTGGAGCAACTAGGGGTTAAGTGTCTTGCTCAGGGACACATCCTGATAAAAAAATATCCTGATTGGCTGTGTGATTTTGTCGCATTATGCTGTAGTTTTCGTAGCTAAATTTGTCATGTGAGATTTGGTTAGAACATGTTCATAGTGAAAGATTAAATTTAAGCCTTACAAACCTGTATGACTTTCTGCAGAACACAAAAGATGATATTTTGAAGAATTTTGGTAACCAAACAGTTTTGGTTCCAACTATGCATTCAGTGGATGTCTTATCATAATATCTTCTTTAATGTTACACAGAAGAAAGAAAGTAATACTGGCTTGGAACAACATGAGGGTGAGTGAACGATAACAGGTCTTCATTTTTGGATGAACTTAACCTTTAATAAAAGCAATATTAAAAAAACCCAACCATGTTTTTAATATTTATTTAAAAAATGTATAACTAACAAGTTAACTTATGAGTAATTCAATAACTTTCAAGATCATAAATATTAATAATGTAATCTATATATTACACACACACATATATATATATATATATATATATATATATATATATATATATATATATATATATATATAATAATGTATTATAATAATAATAGTAATTTATAAAACAATTTGACAGCATGAGCTGCGTTCAAATCAATTTAATATTTAATAAATAATTCTATAAAGCTTAGCTGGTTTCAGGGGCATTTTAGAGTTGTTGTCGTGTCACTCGCTCTCAGCCTGGACGGTGTGCACAAATCATGCCTGTCAGATGAGCGAAATAGAATCCAACAAATATTGAATGTGTGTGTATGGGGGTGCTCATCCATTAGTCGGCCAGTAACGTGTGTGTGAGACGATTTAGGGGGTTCTGGGTCACAGAGAGCGGGAAGCAGGTGTCCCTCGCTGATCTATGTGCAGTTCCACTTCAACACCTCATCATTAAACAGACACGCACGCACATGCACCTTCCCCCAACTCAACTAACATGTTTTATGTTCTGCCTTGAAGATTCTGCCGTAGCTTCTTTCTTTTTTTTAAAGAAAATCCTAACAAACATGAATAGCTATTACAAGCACCTAAAATAACAACGTTGAGGAGGTTGAGGAAGGAATCCCACATGTTCATTTAACTGGAGAAAATTAGGGCGTAACTTTAGCGGCCACTATGAGTGTGTGTGTGTGTGTGTGTTTGTCCATATGTGTGCACTAACATTTATGAGATTTAAGTCAATATGATATGGCATCCACAACCCATTTTACTTCCATAATATGATGCGTTTCCAAATGAAATGGGATATAAAAATAGCCCAACACCTGATTTTATCCTTCAGGAATTGCTAATGATAAATCTTATTATGATAGGCATCGACTTTAATTAATACTGAAGTATTAAAAGTAATATAAAATAAGGTAGCCTATATTATAAACACCAAATATCTCATAATTGTCTCTGGTTGTGCAGTTGCTTCTTGTAGTAGTAAACATAAAAAGTTCAAAATTAGCTTTCATAATATTTCGGAAGTCAACATCTCTCCCCTTTGGTTGGGTAAATTAAATGGGCCAGGTGGAAAAAAAACGATATTTTATACATTTAGTTACAGGTTAAAAAGTCAAAATGTGTTCGAAGTCATAGTTTTGTCCTGTCAAGAAGGCAAAAAGCACTGAAAAATAAGTTCATGACAGCCCTGACTAACAATAAACTCTATGTTGTGAGATGAGAAGTTCTGAAAAAATGTAAGGTTTGGATGGAAAAAGTAGAGCACCATATCTCCATGATCCTTCATGTAATCTTGATGGTTGACAACATTTCACAACATGCTGTCAGTGTTTCGTTCCAAGCGGTCTAAACATTTTATAAACCTCATCCCAACTCAATATCAACTTCTCAATCACAGATCATCAGGAGGAATTAACATGCATAGATGTCCTTAAACACACACAGGACTCTGGATCCAAGTGGAGACTAAACTCCACGTTCTCATGAGCTTGTATTTAAACAACCTAAAATTCAATTCACTATATTTAATTTTAAATGTGGCCCATCTGTAGGTTAGCATACAATGTCTAAATGTGCACAAATGAGTGGAAATACCTCTTGCTCTCCACACCAAGAAGCGACACAAAGAGAGAAAATAGAGGCAATGTTGCGCTCCCTTACATTTTCATCAGTGTGTTTGTCTTCCCATCCAAATGAATGGCAGATGCTGTGAGAAGCTGTGAGCAACAGCGAGGCCTTTCTGAATGCCCATGAGGCAGTAGAGAGAACACACACATACACACTCTCACACACACAGATTTATGTTCCTGATATCTTATTGCTGCAATCTCCAGTTGATTAAGAGCAGACCAGGCTGCTAAGCGGCGAGTATGCTAAGATAAGCCGCGCAGAGCGGAAGGACTGAGACTCCCGAGTCGAGCTGAAACGCTGGAGGTCTTGGCTGTGGCAAAGCCCGGTGAAAGAGCGCTGCCACAGGGGCCGTGTTAATCTCTGCCTCGACATGATCACTACAGAACATCACAGTGCAGAGAAGACCACGGCACGTCACTACCCACAGACAGTACGGGTTGTTGGGGGCTCGTCCGGGATATACGGAAAAAATTAGGGCTTCATGTAAGGGACTAAAACATCAATCTTAAGGCCATTGCATTACTGAGTCAGAAATTTTCGTATGCGTTTTTTCATATTCTTGATTCGGTGGCTCTGAATTGTCAAAACACCATTTAAACTGCTTGCTGCGGATGCGAAAAACGCAGAAAATCGAACCCGATCCGGAATTTTTTTATGACGGACGAAAGTTTCGGAGACAGTGTGCAAGCGTGATTGACATAACGTGAGGTCGAATTTTATTTTTTAACGTGCAAAAATTTCGGACTCATTGTGCAATGGCCTTATAGTGGAGTAGAGCTATAAAAAGGTGTGTGTGTGTGTGTGTGTGTTTTGGGGGGGTGGGGTAAATGATGCTGCTTTCAGGTCACATCGGAATGATCCTATTTGCGAGATGAGTGAAACAACTTTGCAAATCAGGAGTTTATCAACTAAATAATCTTTAATGACCCAACTCAATTTAATATTAATCATTATCTGTTGCAGTTGTGAATTTTGACTGTAAAAAACAATAATATATAATCGTCCCTCAAATGTTAATAGTACAAATGTATGTTTAGCTAGTTCTAGTAAAACAGATCTACACCTATTACAAAGACCGAGAATGTAATGCCATTTCAAGCAAGACATGCATGTGTAAGCCCAAATGTGCCAAACTATTTCATCTGAAGCAGACCCAGCAGTCTTAAAAAGCTATTTTCTTATTTTCATCTTCATCCCCCTCTCATTTCTCCTTCTTGTGGCTCTCCTCCCTGCCAGGGATGTGTTCTCCCAGCTGTGGACCATGGTCTGATTGCCTCTGATTTGGGTTAAGTGATTATTACCCCCCTGTGGTATGGGAGGGGACACTGCTACAGGCTGGAAACAAACCTTCTTTCTCTGCTTCAAAAGAGTGTAGTCAAATACAGCAACCATCTGAATTTATTGGGCTAATACAGGAGATATTTAAGCCATTTTCAGTGGTGGAATAATAAATGCCAATTAGCAATGAAATCTTTAAGGAAATGAAAACAGTTTGGACACACATGACTGAATGCATTGATTCATGACCTTCAAGAATGTTAGCGTTTATACAGAAAATTATGTTTTATTATTAAGTTCATTTGGCAGACCAATAGTATTCAGAATCAAAAGTATTCATTTATGTACACAACTAACATATTAATTTAAGCATCTCATTAAGTTGTTTGTATGAATTCCCAGTGTTATAGCATATGGGTTTACAAATTCTTTATATGATAAATGACAATCCACTCATGAAGGACCCCCTTCTTAAAATATAAAAGTAGGCATACATTTTCATGCATTACATACATATGTTATAAATACTAATCATAATATTAAAAACAACATGTTTACATTTATTTGTAAATTATTCAAATATTATATGGAAAATATTTACTTTAACAGTTAAGAGCAGGTATTAACAGCTAATCTTTTTTCTACCCATTACAATAAGAAAAACATTTTCAATTCAGTTTAAATTAATTTGTATGGCACTTTTCATTATTAAATATAATTATAAAACAGCTTTACAGAAAACTGTGCCATTCCACCAATGAGCAAGCTAATGGTTAAAAGAAAGGTACAAACAGAAACACAAACTACTCGTATGTTTATAATTTTGTGAAAGTGTGTTCGTTTTTTATTTCTACTTGACAAAATACTTTTTCAATTTTAAGATAGATTTGGCCAATGCATAATTCCCATATTCCATTTGTTTTTTGTTGACTTAACTATAGTTCTGAAATGTGGAAAAATAATATGTATAATATAATATAATATAATATAATATAATATAATATAATATAATATAATATAATATAATATAATATAATATAATATAATATAATATACAAACGTTTAACAGCTCACGTATACGAACATTTGTCAAACAGAGTATACAAAAATACTGGAGTGTGAAGGATTTGAAAATGGAGAGACACATGAAAGACTTTGAAAATGAATTATTATGTCTCAAATATGGGGGGGGGGGGGGCATGTAGAAATGTTTAAATGATGATCATTAATGAACTGTTCATAGTGAAAGTAGTCTTTGCCAAAGTAATTAAACATTAAAGCAGAAAATAAATTGTACAACAGTATTAACATGCAGATGTATAAACAAGGCTGTAGACCTGCTGATTATTAAATATTAGTTCACTTCAATAAAAAAAATAAAGATTGCATGCAGATGCTTGTGTTTCTTCTTTCATTTACTGTATTTGTGAGACAATAGCAAAACTGTGACGATAACAGCACAGATCATCAGAGGGTGTGTATCTTTAGTCATATCTACATACTGTACACGTTAAACCTGACACAGTGCTGGCTGTGATGGCTTTATACCGCTCTGGGGTGCGTTTCCCATAATAATCTTTAGCCAACTATGGTTGCAAGTTTAGTTGAATTGTGTTGGTAGCGAAGGGAATTGGCCAGAGCAGCTTCTTCGCCACCAAAGTCACTCTCACTGAGCCAGAGAAGAGTAAAACAGTTATTTACGACCACGAGTTAAACTGTCTCTCACTGTGTAATTCTTAATTTTTTACTGCAGGCTGAGGTGAACAAAGTGCATGATGTGTTATTCTTCCATCCTCCACTCCATAGATAAACTGAGCAGATTTAAAGCACACATTTCATCGCTTCCATATGGGAGGCATGTAAGAAACACCTCGACTTCAGCCCAGCAGATTCCCCCCAAAAAAGACACAACACAGTTCACTGCAACCCAATAAACTTATTTTCTGCTCAAACTATTTCTTAGTCCAAGAGGACAGCTGATATCTTCACGTGACTCACCTCAGTTTGATACAGACATAAATTAACTTGCCTGAAGCCAGAGGGAGTTTATCTTGTGATGACTAAGGTCACACAAACTACTTCTCAAATCATTTACAGTGTTATTTATGGGTACGCGACATAAAGAAATACAGTGTATGCAAATTAGACTATTAACAGTAACACAATGCCATAAGTCTAACTTCTACAGCAAACACACAGCATACAGAAAGAAAATATTACATTCATTTGAAAACCTCACACTACTGAAAAACTTTGTTAATTTGCTTAATTGGCCCGAGATAGAAAAAAAAATACATTTCATTAAGTGTTTTCTTTTTCTTTGCAAAAGGCAAATGACTCTGAAAATATCAAGAAAAAAAGTATATATATATATATGCTTTGATAACCTTTCTTTCAGTACCTGCAGAGGAGACGTGCCATGTTTTGTTAGCTCATATTGTTTTCATTTCAAGGTTTTGGAGACCAGCACTATTTCTTATTTTGCTAACAACTGATTACAGTTATACAGTCTCTAAATAAAAAAAAATTAAAAGTCATACAAATCTGTTAATCTCTGAATGCAATCTTGACCGATTGATCATGGCTTGTATCACCTTTAATGGGTTTATTTTGTGTTAATACCAGGCTTATCCCATGTATTATACTGAAATTGTTATATCAAATAAATAAATACTTGAACAAGAACTATTCATTTGAGTTCAAATAATGTTAAAAGCATTCTTGTTAAGGCCACCGATAGACTAAACGCAAGCAAATCTATAGGAAAATAGAAATCTAAGTAACGGCCCACATTATTCACAAGTCAATATTCAGAAATACATTATTTAACCAACCAGAATGCTGAAATAGAACGCAATATATAAAATCTAAACCATAAATATATAATATTGTCATATTTATATTTCAGATTTTGTAAATTTCATAAAAACATTTTATCAGTGTTTCTAAAATTGTTGTGTCAAATGAATAACATCATACAACCATATGGTATGTAAGAACACACACACACACACACACACACACACACACACACACACACACACACACACACACACACACACACACACACACACACACACACACACACACACACACACACACACACACACACACACACACACACACACACACACTACATCCGTATAGTCCTCTGTGGTCAAAACTACATACAGTATAAACATTCTCCCTGAGATAAATATTATATGCCCTACACTTTCATAAACAAAGGAGGCTGCTTTCCCAACACGATCTTGCATGAAATGTAATGGGAAAATTTTTTGGGAAAAAAGGACTATTATAATTACATATTATTTAAAATGTTAATCATGACTATTATTATTTGTTATTATTTACAACAATTTGCAATTAGAATTATAAACTTCTGGGGTATGGCTGAAGACTAATATCACTAATGATGTCTCTGAGCATCACTAATTACGCCCCACACTGGCAACGAAGAGTACTGTCTCTGGCTCAATTCTGATTCTCAAAATAAGGCCTGTCAAAAAAAAACACATCAGCTGGGGAAAGAGTGCAAGACCACCAAGGTAACTTTTTCTCCTCCTTGTATTTGTTTAAACTTTCATGGCTTGGCTCATGCTCTCCTGGGCCATCTTTCACTCCTTGTTTTCTGCTCTTTCACACCCAAAGCCAGCGGGCAGCGGAAGCCTCTTCCTCCAGCTGACCCCAGGCCCTGGGTCACATCGGGGTCCTGACCCCGCCTGGGCACCATGGACAGTCTCAGAGTCCAGAGGAGGTTAGAGGTTGGGACAGTGGACAGGAACGTCCATCTACCTTGGGCCTCTGTTGTTCAGCATTGCTGCAGGTCTGCACGCTGGAAAAAGCATGTGATGGGAAAGAAAGGAGCTACGGAAAAAACTAGATAGATGGATGAGCTTGCAGGGTGGCCAATGTATCTGGAGCCCTAATGCCACGGCGCATGGGGAGGCAATGAGCAGTGCTGCCATTAAAGAGCAAAGACAGGCTGTTGTTTTATCTTCCCCTGTGATTCCCCCACCGGTCGTTTACACTGGGCAATAAATAGATTTCACTCAAAACATATTTGGCTCATGATGTCATTAGCCACAGTTAGGGAAAATCACTTTTTTTTTTGGTTTTGCTTTTATGGCACTTACTGTCAAAATACAGGCCTGTGCCCACATGTGTGAGGTAAGATTCTCCTTCTCTAACCCAGGATCTTTCTATTTGGCTCCCTATGGTCTTCCATTCACACAATCCGATTCCATTCCAGTGTGTGGGCGCTTGTGCAGATGGTGGGAAGTGAAGGTAACGGCCACATCAGCTCGTCTGGGCTCACGACTCAAACTCAGGCAGCTTTTATGATCTGTGTTCCCTGTCCTCCAGTAAAATTCACACCAGAGCCTTTCCAGTGGAGGAGCATCATCAGCCGTCCAGCCAATGATAACAGTTTGACGCGCGTGGAGAAGCAATCTAAACACATAAGGAGAAGCTCTCTGCTGCAGAAATGCCTGCAGCCATCTTTCCTCAACGTCATTTCTTTCCAGGGGCATTCCAAGACTTGGACGTTAACTCAAGGAACCCCTGAGCTCTCCGCTAATGACTTACAGCACTAATTTGTGGTGTTTCCTAAGGGAACCATCTCAATTAATATTGCTCTTACTTGAGTTGCAGTCAAAAAAACAACTCAACCCTAAGTAATGAACTTTGGTGTGGAACTAGTCTTGCAATGTTTGTGAGAATCATAAATTCATTCGACACGACCGTCACAGTGCATTATGGGTAAACTCTAGCCATTGAGTGTAAATAGGTTGTACACTCGTTGTTGCGGTGCATTGCGGGATTGAATGACTGCACTCGATAATGTCCACCATGGTTTAGGACACCACTACAAATGACCGTCCGTTCAAATAGTACTCTATTTAAGGGTATAGGTGGTGATTTTAGACACAGCCAAACACACCTATTAAGATCTTCAGGAACAGAGGGTGCATTGGAGCAAGGTTGTAACTGAAGTCTGCAGGAAGGAAGCCCTCCAGAAGTAAGGATGGCTACCCTTTTAGGAGTAAGCTCTGTGAATTTTAAGTGGTAAGCTACCTCGCAGAAAGAACAGCATAGAAACAACTTGTAAACACTGAAAACCACCCAAAATGCCCAGAATGAGGGTGGCGGGTACCATTCATGTTTTCTAAAGCTACATAATAAAGCTTTCATGCCATCTTTTGTGGGGTTTATACTACAGTATGTCTTGTTTAGTTGAGCAAGGTTCTGACTTTTTGAGAAAAGAAAATTGAAGGAAACATGAGAAAAAATAACCTTGGGCGCAGATGCCATTCCTTAAAAGAAAGAATTCACCTAAACGTTAACATTGACCACATAGGATATACAAAGAGGACAGAGAAACAACTCACCTTGCTTTGGGTCTGAGCCCCTTATCCAAACACAAACAAAGGCTGACAATAAACATAGAAAAGGGGAAAAAGGCTGAATGCAATTTATGTAGGGTTGGGAGGGCTGAATTAAGATCAGAAACAACATCTATGTACTGTATATATTATGATGAGGTTTGAAGGCATCCTGACTGCAGGAAGTGACAGTGACACTGAGATATTTTTCTGTGTCAGAGACACATGGCCATTTGTCCCATTACAATGCCACAACAAATCACCATGCTACAAGCGCTGAGCTGATCAAGACCCAGAGCTCAACTTGCAGAGCTGAAACAGGAAAACACACTTGTTTGTCTCCTTTCCTCCTAATTCAAGATAATAAAGAGTGATTTGCCTTGCTAAATCAAAAACAAGTGCACATGAAATGAATTTCGACTTTGAAACAATAGAGTAGAGGCCAACAGGCTGCTTCAGGTTAGAGACACTCGAAGACTCTTTGATTGCCTTGCTTCACTGAAATAAAAGCAAAGTGGTCCCTTGCCCTTGTGCTCACGTCCTGTGGTGTGCATCTAAGAGATTCGGGATTTATCTGATCGCTCTTGGATACATGGAGCTATACACACGGCCATCTACGTCGAGGACCACAGTGGTGTTGGCGTGTGCAGGGGCGGCGTCTGCCATGGCCTTGAATGGCTCTGTCTGCATCAGTGCAAAACTGGTTCTGACAGAGCAATGCTGGAGGAGAGACGCCTCTGCCCCTCCCTCATGCTGTTCCCCTATGAGATACTATCGTTCCTCCCGCAGACTAGATTTCTTGGGTGACTTCAAAGCTTGTTCACTAAGTGTTTAGAAGAATGCGATGGAAACAGGAAAATAATGTTCTGATTTCTGTAAACTTTATAACATCTGCTTTTGCTTAACGTTTCTTCAGCGCTGAACGGCGCCTCCACTCCGCTCTTCGTTCGGGACATTTTTTCCCACAGTTAAAAAAGCACCTCACAAGCTGTGCCAAATCAAAGACAAAGAACGGTGGAGCAAGCAGCAAGAACAAATTCCTAGTTAAAAAAAACAAGCAGAAGGAAAACAAGAAAAGGAAGCACAAGATTTTTTTGTGGAGGCAGAGATTTTTGATTAGTTAATTGAATCGATTCTTCATTATTTGTGTTTTACAAAATCCACAAGAAAGTGCAGATAATTTGGGAAAAATATAAAGAATCAGAATCTGTTTATGTAGTCTTGTGTGATCTCGGATCAAGAACGGCATTAAAAAAACGAATGCAAACATCTGTGTGCATTTGCATTGTCAGTGCTCATACAAAATGAGGATGTACAGGTACAATTGCACACCACACACACACACTTACACAACCTCCTTATGTGCACCGCAATGGACATAAAACTACCTCTGGCATTCAAAAAAGTCCCATTGCAATTTGTAAGTCGGTCTCTGCTTACTTAAAGGGTAGCATGACAGGACTCCTATGTATACACACAACATCCGACTCTGAGCCGGAGGCCTTCTTCTCCTTTCCCTAACTCAATCATGCTCAGGTTTCACTCTCGCCCATCCGAACACACTCACTTCCTTCTTCTGACCTCCCCCATCAAGACCGTAACCTACAACCAAACATGTACTGCAGCTTTTAAACCTGCAGAAATGTGTCCCACCAATCATCTGACACATACATTGATGGATGGATTATATGATAATCAGAGTATCTAGCAAGGTCACGCATAAACTGCTCAGGTTGAAAGAATTTGTGTTTGCCAGAAAAGCTTGGTCATGGGTTATTATAACAATATTGGATGTGCAAATCTTGACAGAGTTGTATAATTAGTAGCAACATATGTTAGTAAAGAGTATTTAAGTAGTGAGAGACTAGAGATTCTTTATTGACATGTAAGAGTGAAATTTAAATTTGATTTAACATGCAAGAAGGGAAACCAAATCACAAAAGATGGATGTGAAACACAAAACACTTTGTGAATGGTGGAAGAGAACTAACAAGGGAAAGGATCAAAGACAACTAAGATATAAGTAACTTTTATTTGTTGAGTTTTGCATGTAGTATTAATCAGATTTAAATCTCAAAAGGCATATGTGGTACAAAGAAATTAAGAGTGCCCTATTTCCCTAAAAGAAACTGAAAACTGTCCATTTATCAGAAAACTGTCCATTTATCTCTTTTGTGAAAGTTGGCAACCCTAGCTCAATCAAACTTGCATTGCACACAAAGGAACATCAAAGTGTCAGAGCATATTTGCTAAACGCTAGGCCTTTGTTCAGCGATTTTCTTTTGTAGGTTTGCAAGATCTCTAACATGTCAAAAGCTTGTCTTACATTTGCAAACATAATTAGTCGATTGAAGCACTGTTGAAAGGACATTGTTTGTTTAGCTCACGACTAGAGACAATGCTAACCCATTCCATGCTAGCTAGAGGCTAGTTAAGTAACAGTCATCCGGAACAATTTAAGTTGACTCTCTGAAGTTGAACCCATCTTGAACAAGCTCTGCTCTCTTTCACGAGCCAACCCATCCCCTCCACCCTGTCATAACGCTGTTGTTTGCAAATGGCATTACTGTATGGTGAATGTACGTATTTGAGGTTAATTGCTAACACATGTTTCTACACAAACATTTGTAGGGGCACAGTAAACACAGAATTCTCCGGCTTAAGGAGATCTGACTTAGAAGGTCAAGGGTGTTGACTGGTGCCAAGCTCTGTCCTTTGCAACGTATTACAGAGCTGATGTGAGACGAGGGTTCTGAGATTGGTCCTCGCGTGTCTTTATTTAGCATAAAGTTACAGTAAGGCGGAAGTCACCTTGTAACACCCTTACAGTGAGAGGCACGGCAATCTGAGTGGAGGTCATTACCGTGGCTGTCAGGGGCACGTGTGGATGGGGTCGATGATTGGGGGTCTTGGCCTCCTGGGCTGTGGACCACAGGTCTACAGATTTGTAATGATCATTTCCTCACTTTCCTGCTTCAGGAAAAGGGCAGACCAAAGAAAATAAATGAAGGGGGAAAGGGGAGAAAACAAATTAAGGTGAACATTGAGAAGGTGCCACTAGCAATGTATGGGTGAAATTAAGGAACAGGACGTATGGAGGGATAGGTAGAAGAACAGAGGAAGTGGTACAGAGGAAGTGATACAGTCTCTCACATTATATGATGCAAGAAAGTTGAAGTTGATGCCACCATTCTTTGTAAAGAACTAATTTCTAGAGATCCAACATTACGTTATTAGCATTATTAATGCAAATATTCCTCTGCTAACTGCTTATTCGCTTAGGTCACGTTCAATTTACAGTCTGTGAGAATTCAGCTGTTTCAAAACCTAGTGGGTTTTTTAGTGAGACATTTAAAGCATCAGAATGGCATGTATTCTTCAAAGACAATGTAATCCAAGAATAAACTGCAACAAGCTCAGGTAAAAAAGACAATTCAAGATGGAGGACAAACCAGAATGTATGTCAAGTTACCATTTAGTCAAAAAATTACTTAAAATTCATTCAGTACCAACAACAATTGATTTTAAAAAAAAAAGTTAAAATAATTCATAATAAAATTATACCATTTAAAGGTGCAATAGGAGCAAAACATTTTTGTTGTTATGCTGGTTGTCTCCTTATATCCTGATAGCAATCACTACCATAAAATGTACGTGTTCCCTGTCAGTCAACGTTAGTTTGCATACCACTGTGCAGCCGGTTCACACAGACATCATACGTCATCAGTGCGTTCACGTACGCTGTGCAAACAGAGCGAGAATGGCAGCTTGTTGTTTACAGTGCAATGAGAAACACTACAATAACGAACGTAAAGTTTCATCACCGGTGAATGACACATGATGTAATCCAATAATGTTGTCTCTGGTCGTCTCTCCTCTGCTCCTGTGTTTTGGAGGAGGTATTTCTTCGGATGGTGATTTGCACGGAGGGTGGGATCGTATGCTTTCAATGCTAGCAGGCTAAAGTTAGCATTACCCAGATCAATATTGCACCTTTAATCAACGTGGAGCGTAGAGTGTTCCAAATAGCCCATTTATGAGGTTCCATCTCTGTTAGGATGATACCATTTGGCAATGTAAGCAGTATTAGGCAGCGAGGTGGCTCCCTAAGATTTTGGAACAGACTGTAAATCAGTGGCGGCTGGTGATGATTATTTTTGGGGGGGACGGGGCAAAAATAAATACAAATAAATTTCAGATAGCTGTTTGGGGTCTCTTACCCCCGTTATTGTCCACAAAACTTCAGTGCCGACATGTTTATCATAACACGCGTGGGAGTAGCTCGTCCTCTGTCACTGCCTGCTGCTGGATTTGTAAATCGCGTTGGTTCGATCCGAGATCCTTTATCCTTTTTTTCTTCTTACAGCGAACGCCTTGTGAAAGGTTTTTTTGTAAATCAATGAAAGAATTTGGTTTAACTGCAGCCATTATCTCTACGAAAGTGATCAGCCTAGCAAGGCTTTGGCGGAGTCGCCTGCGCACTCGCAGTAGTGGCCAAGAGCGCAAAGTTGAATGACAGGTGGCGAGAACCAATCAGATTGGATAAAAAAACATGTATCAAATTCTGATTCGCCAGGGACGCAGCGACCTGCGCCCGGAGAAGAATCTTAAAGAAACCAATTAGAGGCCAGCTTCAGGTCACATGCTGCTGAAAATTTAAGGACTCAGATAGACATCCATTTGTCCGGCGTCCCTCACCCATGAAACCGCATGAAACATACTGAAAAACATAGAAAATAGTTAACTGATTAAGTTTTTATTAAATGTTGAGGCTCTTACTATCAGCCTGCACATCATATGAGTAAACTATTTTATTTTTATTAAATTTTTCTATAATTTTTGTATTCATGTTGATGGGGGCGGGGCCCAGCGCCCTCTATTGACGAGCCGTCACTGCTGTCAATACAGATTTAAAGACCACATGAGAGATGAAGTCGCTGTGACGTGTCCCATCACCGTCGCCCATGCCCAACCAGTTCGTCCCCCAGCCCTCCCTGTCCATAGTGCCTCAGACTCTAACTTCCTGTTCCTGCCTCTCGCTACAATGATGAATGGCTGCAAGCTCCATTCAATTACGCCTCGAGTGCGAAGAGACAGGAACAATGGGAGCTGGCCTATGCAGTGTGGCGCAGGCCCACTGCATTCTTAGCAACAATTTAGCCTAATTAGCATCAACTCCTGCCCCATCCATCATACTCCTCAAGAAACATAAACAAACTGTCAGCTCTAGCGTAACAAACAGATCGCCCAGCTACTTAACACAAATTATTCTTACATGAAACGCAGCTTCTCAGGCAACCTTCCCCCCTCCAGGCCATCTGGGGGAATGAAGGGCTATTAAAATTGAAGACATATGTTCCAGTCAAGTTCAACTCCCCAGACTGTTGCGGCTGATGCGGTGACAGTTTACCCAGGCTTATAGCGGAGTTGGGTGGGGATTGAGCAGGGAAGATTCTGGATGAAGATATGATTAGGTTAAGAACAGGTGTTTTGTACGTCAATCATGCTTTATGAAGGTTTGAGCTGCCATTTCAAGCTGTAGAATTCTCTGGTTGACATTTTTAAAAAATTGGGAAATAAAGCATTGCTATTTTTTTCTTGCAACTTTGGCAGTCATCATTACATGGATATGGACGCCTACTAGCCTATAAAAGTCAGGCATGATATAGGGATCAGTATTTCTTTTTTTATCATTCTGTAATTTATAGGATAGCTCTTATAATTTTTCGCAAGTGACTATTTGGTTGGAGGAGATTAAGAAAACAAGTGTTGTTGCAATACAGACAATAGCACAATATGAATGTGCTAGCTTTTACATACATTTAAAAAGAGTGCGGATGAACAAACTAATCATGCTTTAAGGAGTCGAAAACTGATTTCTCTCCAGAACGATTTCATTTAACAAAACGCAATCAGATCTAAGTATTGCTGAAAAAACAGTCCTTTTGTTCGTCTCTTAGCTTTCACAGTCAGTTTGGGGAAGAGCTTGTAAATAAAACTAAACTAATTAAGGCTGATGACTTTAGGGAAAAATATTTCTGATGGAAACAAATGCCTCTGATACGTTCTGAATATAATGAGCAAAAGAACCGAACAGTGTAGAATCTGTTCAGGTAACAGGACTGTTTGGGAAACCTCATGGTCCCGAGCTCAGCCTGACTCACACCCTGCCAAACTCTTCAAATTTGTCACTTTTCCATTTCCTTTTTGATGTTATGCAGCGTGTGAAATGCTTCGTTAATTAACTAGGAAGCTTGGCAGGAGTGCCTTGTTGTTTTTAGGGGAGCGATGGCAAACCTCACTCGTCTCGGCCAAAAGAGACTGTGCTAACTCAAGAGTGACAAATATGCCATTGCTCCTCCCCCAAATGTAAGAAAACTAAACAAAAATGCAAGAGAACCAAACAAAATGACAGAGTGCTGTTCATTTATCATGCCCTTCTTAAAGTACCTTTATTCCACACTAAACATACCACTTTAAGTAGGAAAAATGGCCGTTTTATGCAAACGTGAGATTCCTTGCCAATGTGACAGAGAAGGGTTATTCTAAACAAGTTAATTCTCTGACAACACTAGAATGATGTCATTTGCTGTTTTGTTCATTAGCAATTCCTGGATCTGGGCCTACCCATACAAAAATGTAACATATGGCCATATTTGTACTTATATTTTAAATAGCATGACATATATCTATACATATATGTGACTTATCTGAGAACACAACATATGCCTGCAACATATATGAACATTTATGTGTCCAAATATGTGAAGAAAATATTTGAGGTCATCCATATATGATACCATATATCTGCATATATTACAGTATAGTATCGGTTTCTCGCATATATGGACAACATTAAGTATAAATATGTGACATACATATCTGTTTCCCACATATTTAATAAATGTATGTAAACATACATGCATGTGATACTGATGCATTTTTAAAGCTGTGGCATATGGTTATGGTGGACATATATACATATATGCGTCTTACATATATTTAACATTTATGTGCATATACGGGAAAATATATGGCACTTGCATGAAAACGGCAATTTTTGCTATATATTGAAATATATGTTTCATATATGTCTATGTGTTTTATATATATATATGAATTTTGCATATATTCTCATATAGGCAGCAGACATACATGGGCACTGACATTATATATGTAATTTACATATATTGACATATATTACATTTCTGTATGGGTAAACTAATTTTCATTCATTTGTGAAGGCAATTATAAGCATTGGTCTTTTTCTCATTTTCTCATATTTTAATATTTAAGTGAAGTTAAGGAAAATAATATGGTCCTCTAGCATGACTTATAAATGGACTGTGTCTTCCATTTAGGCAGCTCAGTGCCTCAGACAGAATGACACTTAATTTACCCACATGCAAAATGCACACTACACTCATTTTCCCCACAACACCCTGTTTTTTTCCATTTACAAAGACAGGTCTGTCGGCTCCGCCCCTTGTGATGATGGATATCACTTATGAGCTGCTCAGCTTCTGGTTTATAAAGCGTAGACTTATTCAGACTGCTAAAGCTGGCCCGCTTTATATCAGGTGTGTGACCTAACAGAGCGCTGAGATACAACAAATTTCCACATTTGTGCCTGCTTTCTGTCTGACCAGGTCACGTTTTCTGCATTGTTTTCTTCAGATTTTCAGCATCACTAATTTAATGCATTTAGCACATTTTCCACTCTTACGATTGCTCAATATCATTGCAAATAAAGGAGGGTTCCTCAAATCCAGCCACTGTCCTGCAGAGTTTAGCTCAAAACCTGATCAAACTCACCAACCTGCAGTTTCTCTAGTAACTCTGAAGACCTTGATTATTAGCTTCATGTGTCTTTGATTAGGGATGGGGCTAAACTCTGCTGGGCATTGGCCCTCCATGGCTGGATTTGAGGAAACCTGCAATGAAGCAATAACTGTGCATTTTATCACAGTTCAGTCATTTACACAATGTCAGCCACTGTTTTCTTTTATTTTTTTTTTACCTCATACATATACAAGTATATAAATTATAAAAAATAAATGTATTTGCTGTTGCTAAGCAACATTTAAACTTTTTTATTGAACAAAGCTAGCATGACAACATGACATAATAGCTTATACAAAGGAAGGAACCAATGACATATACACACATAGGGGGTGGGGTGGGGTGGGGGGCAAAATGCATAAATATATAGATAGTACTGTGTATAACTACAGTGACACATTTAAGCAATAGATTAATCTATTGTAATCTAATATTTATTATTATTTACATATTTTTGGTACATTTTTCTGGTAATGTTATGGAGAAAAAAAAGGTATAAATATAAATGCACTGAGTGTAAGACCGATAATAATAATATTTGGGGACTAATATTTTAGGCCAATCATTACAGCAATCACATATGTTTGCATTAATATAGAAAATATAGAATTCAACGTTTACAACTAGATTTTGTACATTTTAAAGTTAAATGCAGAGTTTAGTGTCTTAGTCCATCTCACATTCATCACATCATAATATAATATAAGGTCGATTGAGTGCAACAGTGTCCGCCCACTTTTTCAGCGGTCTTGGTTGTAGAACTATTTATTTCCATTTATTTTTACCAGTATTTGAAAATCGGACAAAAAGACAAGGTAAACACTGTCTACTGTGTAAATACATTCAAACAATTGCAAATATTTAAATATTTTGAGACCGTAGAGAGACCGACTCTATTACGTCATTCGCAGTGTTTTGTGAGAACATGTGACCACTAAAGAATTCTAAATAATTTTAACACAATTATTTAAACAAAAAAGCAGGCTGTTGGCTTTAACAAAAGCACACTGTACCATCAATCATACATTTCGTAGCTCACAGTAGGTCAGTCTGTAAAGGTTTATAAGTTATTCTTAAAAAATAAATTCCATTAGGTAGAGAATGGGATTTTTACTTCTGGAACCCAACTGTAAAACCCAATAAGTTAACTCAACTCCAACTGATTGCGGAAACTGATTGCTACAAACCGTTTAAGTTTAAAAACAAATACATATGGGTATTGTGAACTTATATATATTGAGTCACATTCACTCATAATTTAGTGTTGGTTTAGTCAATCATTTTGAGTATAGGTAACTTAAAGATTGTAAGTTCATTCCATTAATTTAAACTAACTGGTTTGAGTTCATTTAATAAATGTAATCAAGTTTAAACAACTATATAGCTACTCAAATGGTTTGAGGAAACAGATCGCCGTGAATGATTTAAGTTAATTAAACTCAAATTAATCAAGTTAATTTAGACAACTGTTGCACTATAAAGGATTCAAATGTGGCTCATTCAATCGGGTTTTTATTTGACCATAAAATAATTTGTGGGATTGAGATTAAAATTAGACATAGTTTTCCCGTTATTTATTGCTTTGGTCACATGAAGATGAAATAGAAAAGAACGGTGCTGTACTTCAGGTGCTGCTCATCTGGTTCTCTGAGAAAGAAAACAAACCCTGATCCACTTCCCCACAAGTGGACTGGATTCTGCGGCCCAGCACCAGGATGTTTGGCTTACAAAATGACTTTGCAGCTCCCGCAGCCATTCAACCTTAATTGCCCCCGGGACAATTATTGTAGCCCTCTGACCAGCCATTTTGGTTGAAAAAATAAAAAATTAAAGCCATAATGTTACTGTGGATTGCATTACATATTTTTCATAACTATTAGTGTTAGTAGTGTGCGTAATGAGCCTGTTTCTTTCAGGATACTCACAAGTACATATCATAAATGTAATTAAATCTGAGAGTGCACGGGTGGGTTGGAAAAAAAATTACCAAACAAAACATTTCCCTAAGCAATCCAAACACAAACAGACCCACAAAAACGGCAGCGACCTGCACATAATCACAGTGAGACATTTCCTCTACGCCAGGCAATGCCATTCACTCACTGCCATTTATAAACATTGAGAGGGACAAACAGGGAAAACGCAGGCAATGACAGGCCATATCGGTCTGGATATGAGCTGATAAATTGGTGGCTGTGGAAAAAGTGCCCCTTGGGCTCCATCTATTCAGCCGACTGAGGCGGAAAGGGCCGTTTTCAAAAGCACCCCAGAGCCTGGCCATGCATGACAGAGCCTGACACCAGAGCCATACTAGATTCCTTTCTACATGGGCGGCAATGGGCTCCTGGGAGGGAACAAGTGCTTACAGAGGAGATATATCTCCCATCTCATCAGCTCTGCTTTACCCTCATACTAACACACACCTGCTGAGCCATCAGATTATGAACAGTACACGCTTCTGTATAATACACTGCTCATGCAGGTAGGTAGAATAAAGAATACAACTGAAAATATAACTTTTAAATGTATCCTTTTAGTCTAATTATATACAGTGGCCCCAAAAATCGCAAATTCTATTTTATTACATAAAACTTTAAGTGGCATCTGCAAACAAATTATTCTAGAGCTTTAATCAGAAATTCACCTTGGGGGGAATGAACTGATTTTTTTTTATCTTGCTTATATATATATATATACACACACACATATACATATATATATATATATACATATATATATATATATATATATTTGGGGGCTGTCAGGATCATACAACTTGATAACATAATGAAGAAATTATATTCTGAATGAAATAAATAAAATTAATGTAAAAGAAAAGCTTAAGTAGTTTGGCATAAACCTTTAGTGTTCTTTAAAAAAAAAAAACATTTTCACAAAACTGCTTCACTGCTTTTTTATATTTTTATATATTATATTTATTTCCTAAAATAATTACATTATTATATTTTTTTTTACAAAACTTTTGAAGAAGTTATGTAAATATATATATTTTTTTACAAAACTTTTGAAGAAGTTATGTAAATATATATATATATATATAATAATGTAATGCTTTTTATATTTTTATATATTATATTTATTTATAAAAATAATTACATTATTATATATATATTTTTAAAAAACTTTTGAAAAAGTTATGCCGTAAAAGTCTCTTAAAATATCTGCTTTTTAGTTAGGCAATATTTGTCAAATACCATGCTGTAACTACCCTAAAACTTGATATTTATAAATGAATCATTCATGATATTACAAAAAAAACTTTTCAAAACATATTTACCAACTTTTGATTGACATGCACACAACGTGGTTTGACATTTTGTTATAGGAATGACAAATTTAAGTGTGATGTGTCCATGTATCTACGAATAAATGGCCATGATATAAAACAACAACAACAACAACAACAACAACAACAACAACAACAAATATACAATTTCTGTGGATTGTTTTTTCATAATACGTGTATGATTCTAATCCACAACCCTCTTAGTGTCATCTGCGGATACGGCAAAGCAGTCGTTGTGTCCTTCCGGAAAGTTTTATCTGGAGAAAGCATCTGTCATCTCTCACCAGACGCTGCTGCCACAGTCGGCAGACTGATAGCTTAACCTTTCCACCATCCTGCACTTCAAAACGAGCAGAGAGCCCTAGGATCCCTCAGAATGTGTGGTCTTCTCTCTGCACCACTGACTTCTGCGTGCACGTCTCATTCTGTACGAGACACCGCTCCAGGATGAAGATGCCTTTCCCGAGCTCATTTATTTCTCTACCAAACATGCAGCGTCTTGACGTTGGAACGAACATGTTCTCAGGACTTCAGCGTCTGGATTAGAACGAGCTGGCCAACTACGTCAGGCCGCGGTCAGGATGAGCAGTGCCACCTGCCGTGGAGTTGCCCGAGCGTTAGACAGTGATGGGCAAATGACAGATTGGCGTGTTCTTGGAATGCTAACTAAGCCACTGGCTAGTAGCCATTGCTTTTGTGGGAAATGAAATCAGCACTATTTGATCACGTCATATGAAGTCCAGAGGGACTTTGAAGTCCTGAGACTTATTACTGATGAGCCTAAAACCATCGTAGGAATCACAGCAGGAGAGAGAGGAAAAACGAAACAGGAAGTTGTGCTTCATTTTTGTGAGGTGATGGAAAATTCGTCCATTGCATTGGAAGGAAAAATAACCTATATGTGGATTTTTCCTCAATTGTACACAATGCAAACCGCTTCTAGATTAAAGGGTTTACTATCATTCGTTCCATACGATTCTCCTACATAATTATAACTGAATAAATCTTCTCCATGACTATAAAAAGCTTTACATTTTCAGCTTGAACCTTCACATTGAACGTCATCACTTGGGGAAAGATTTATAAAGGCTGGAAGTGAAACTTCAAAATAGCTCTTTACTGCCACCTATCACAAAGTTTGGCTACTGCAAGCAAGACAGCTTCCATAATGACAGAAAATAGGGGGAGACAAACCAGAAGAGTGAAGTGATTATTGCAACATTATGACAGCTTAAGATTTAGAGGCTTACCAAAAATTTTAGTGGACATGTTATTCGGGTATGATGCAGCCTTTTTCACAGACTGGAAAAAAATTACCCCAATCAAAGTGAGGATATAATCACAGATCAGATCAATCTGAAACAACACTTGCAGCACTGTTTTTCATTTTTCTTTTTTATGATTTGGTCTTAAACAGCTTCTCTGGCCAAATCCCCAATTGGATTAAGATCCTGTCATTCATTCAAAACTAATTCATAAACCAGTCAGCATCAAAACTGTGCAATAATCCCTCCTTCTTTCCTGCCATTGCTCACCCAGTGCCACTTGGTAACACGAGACAACAGGAATTCAAGACGTAAAACTAGGGCACTTTTCCATGACCCAACAATCATTTTTTTATAACTTTATTCCATTGTATAATTGCCCTTATTTCAAACATAATAATGGAAACCGCTTCATTTCTCCCCCCATCCCTACTTATTGCCTCTTGATTGTGACATCTGTGTCTGTCCTGATTTTATTGGATGAAGCGCTCCTTTTGAAAGGATAATAAATGTGTAAACAAATTCAAAACAAGCCTTTCTCCTAAGCTTTGGTTCTCATTATCAAATTGTGCGGCTTCCTTTGCCAACGACCCCTCCTAGGCAATGTCATCCTTTTACAACTCAAGATCAGCCATAATCAAAAGTGTCTATAAATTTGAGCTTCTCTAATTAAAGTCTCCTCGCCAAGCGCACAAGTGGCGACCAGGCAGGGATCTCTCCCGAAAAGACTCAAATTGGCTCCCAAGCACAACAAATCACATTATGATTTGAGCTGCCCGCACAGCGCTCATCTTGAGTCAGTTAACCCAGCTGAAGGGTGAAGAGGCCATCACCCTGCTGTAGACCTGTGCTCTGACTGAAACAAAGAACAATATTAACACTCACACACATATCTAAACTCATTGATGTCAAAAGGATTTCATATTTATATCGGCACCCCCAAAAGATTTGGACATTTTGGACACTTATATGCCGCGCTTAATATGTAATGTCATTGCATTACATTAAAAATATTAAGCAAGAGGCATCTGCATCAAATTACATTAGACTTTTAATCAGAAGTAACTTCCCTTTACTTAGTAATTTCTGCATTTACTTTGAACACTGAAAGATTTTTGTTTTTGAAAGGTGTCTTATGCTGACTAAGATTGCATTTCTTTAAAAAAAATACAGTTAACATAAATACAGAAAGAAATACAAATGTAAAATAAATATTTTAATCATTTATAAAAAATGTATCTAAAGCTGAATTTTCAGCATCATTACTCCAGTCTTTAGTGTCACATGATCCTTCAGAAATCATTCTAATATGCTGAATTGGTGGCCAAAAATCATTTCTTATTAATATAAATGCTGAAACCAGCGGAAATATATATATATTTTTTTTTTTGGAAACCGTGATACATTTGTTTCAGGATTCTATTATGAAGAATGTTTAAAAGAACAGTAATAATGTATAAATGTCTTGACTGTCATTTTTGATCAATTTAAGGCTTTCAGAAATGATTAAAACTATTAGCCCAAGTTCTTTAAAAAAAAAAAATCCTATTGACCCCAAACTTTTATATGGTAGTGTAAATAATACATTACAATAGCATCTTTAAAATAAATTATATTTGTAATGTAAGTCAGTCACATTAATATTTAGCCACTGTACACAAGTGTAAAAAAACTAAAAAGTCATAAACACCAACAATCAAGAAAAAATCTTTTTTGGCTGTTGTTGTTTCAGACAGTATATAGTTATAAGTTATACATTTCTACTATAAAAAAGACTAGGTTTGTACTCTACAATTTAGCTTCTCAAATTAGATTCAGTTGAGATGTATACATTACTTTTTGATTTGTTTCATCTATGACATTTGTACTAGACCAAAAATTCTGACATGTTTGGTTCTCAAACTAGGCCGACAACAGAACTGTAACTCTGGGCAGAGATTCACCCGACGTTTACAGACAATATAAAGCTGAAACGGGACAATGATTTGTCTCTCAAACAGAGCAAAACACAAGTTTTCCACCACAGTTAAGTCATTGCAAATTACAGCATGGTGAATTGAGAAACAATTACAAATTTAAAGTGAATTTAAGGAGAGCTCCTTAGAAGATTATTTTTAGCCTTTATGGGAATACGTTCATACAAGACTTCACGATCAATGCAATGTTGTGATCACTCCATCAAAAGCTCTTCTCCAGCCAAAAGACATATCAGCATTCTGTGCTAATTACAAGGTCGAACAACAGCCAACTGGACAGCGGTCCAAGAAAAAGTGAATGCTTACACGCAAATGCATGCACACACACAGTGTATCATCTACCGTGCAGTTTCATTTTCCTACAGGGTCATTCAAACTATGGCCCTTGACTACTTAGACTAAGTGCTCAATTAAGCATAGCTTGTTAGCCAGTTTCCTTTCCAGCTATGTTATTGCTGCCATGTGCTGTATTACGGTACTGTATGTAATACAGTGTGTTCGGCCAATATGACTGCATGTTCTAATATATTCATTCCTTTGGAAATCTCTGACATCTCAGACTGTTTTTTTCCTCCCTAGACTCATATTTTATGTTTTCATGTCAGACCACCTGTTTTTTGGGTTATTTGAGGGACTATGTAAAAGGTTTTAAAAAATCAACATGATAATGTTTTCGCAACCCATTTTACTTATGCAATATGACATATTTTCAAGTGACAGCAAATTTGATGAAAAATGTTGTGCATTATACATTAGAAATAGCCTAGACTACATAAGTTACTGTACGTAGCCTACCAAAATTGATTGAATACAAGCATGCATTGGATTGTGGAAAACCATTCCCCTCCTCAAACACTGTTGATTCATTTTTTTGACTATAGACATGAAGGCTGAAAGGTCAAGTTCACCCTCGAGAGCATATGTATCCCAATGGAAACACTACTTTTTAGTTGTTATCATTATTTGCAATTATTGCTGTAAACTTCATTACATTTACAGGCATCCAATTAACTAAGGTGAAGAATTTAGAAAGGCTGCATTATCTACAACATTAATCTTAAACACTGTCTTAATAGCTTTATTTACTAATAGTTCGAGCCAGAAGTAGTTACCATTTTAAAAAAGAATACGAAAGAATTTTTTTTTACTTTACCAAAGACATGTAAACAGACTTTAAAGGGAGCGTTTACCCACTCATGCTAGACATGCCAAGATTTCTTAATAGAAAAATCATTTCAGAACATTTAAAACATTTCAAATGCCAATGGCATACGTCATTCAATCACTAAGAGTAGGCCTATGTTTTATCAAAAATGAATGTGGTTAACATTAACATCACACTGATTAGATCACCATCGTTATCGGGCGATAGCACGTATTGTATTTGTTACAGCCAGCCAGCTCCTTTCAGTCTTTTCATTTCCAAAGGCCTCACTTGAACAATTTCCCCCGGAAAATGAGCACGAGCGCTAGCCCAGACACAGCCTCCCATGCTGAACAATCATAATCACGCTACTCTTACCATAACACCGCAATTATCCTCATTGCTTACAGCAACACAAAATGCATGATGGATGAGCGTATGTGTGTGTGCGTCTATAAAAGAAACGTCTCCCACGCACGTCCCCATCTGTCGCGGATCCTCTGCTCAGTTCAGCGTGCGACCTCCATAAATCATACCATTAAGATAACGTCAGCGGCCCCGGGGTGGCTCGCCGACATTACCCCGGCAGACGTAACTTCATCCGTTCAAGACCCGGCTCTCCGATAAACAGCTGACACAACAGCGACAACCCACATACGGCTCATGCAAACAGTAGTTCGACAGTAGTTCTTGCAGGCGTATGGGTCAGACTTAGAGGGAGTGATGTTTTATCACCAGCAGAAAGTAAAACATGGTGTAAACAAACGCATATTGCACACATTTGTGCTGTTTGCTCTTTTAACGGTTACTTCAATCTACTTCAGGTACCTGTGGGAGGTATATGATCTGTTTGGAGTCTAAGCTGCATATGTTACCATTATACTTCATGCCTGGTTGCAGCCAACTGATTTCTTGTGACATTATGATCCTGCACATTTCCTCTAGAGGTAATTAGTCGTAGCAGTCAATAAATCTCCTCTGTTTGTTTTTGTAATGTTTATTATGGTTTAATTGCGTTTCTGCCCCATTTTCAAAAACGTTTTTTTACATATCGAGGAGCGAACTACAAATGCAATCAAACTTTCTGCATAATAACACAAATATCATTAGAACTCTGATTATAGGCTATATAGCTTGTTCACAGAATTCACTGTGTTGAGTGACAAAAAGACAGAAGTCTTAAAACGACACAGAAGTGGGTGTAAGGCGGCGATTTGGAGAGAAGAACCCTCCAAAATCAACATTCAAACATGAGCTCATCTAAACATCTGTCCACAACATGTCCAATCATTGCCCTGCTGAGGCATGTACAATTGTTTCTGGAAATAAATATTATTAGTCCTAATTCAGCCCTGATTGTAGCGGCCAGTCATGGGCCGGAGAGGAAACGGACGTTTGCGGCAGACATCTAATGTGAATATTGCTCCCAGGGTCCTTCTTTTAATTACCTGTATTTATTTGATCTTGTTTTAATCCTTTCTTCTTCTCGATTGAGGCTACATGGATTTATTCGTCTGATGCTCACAGACTTTATTTCACACTTGTGCACCAGTTAAAACAGTAGAGGTCTGAGTGTGTTTTAAGTGAGGGTCTGCTGTGGACTGAGTTCAATTATACTTAGGCTGTCTGTCTTTTCCCGTCACACTCCATTTGCAGTCGGCGGATACGTTTACACAGAAACTAATCATAACTAAAACATTTTTGTGTAAATCTTACCAAATTACTCTGCATAACAGGGGCAGGGAGAGGAAATCAATACCAAAAACACTTAAGGTAACATCTGACCGTTCTTCCGGACCTTCTGGATAATACTAAGATAAATGATGAAAGGAAAATAAGTTCCCATTAAGGACACTTATGAAAGAGAATTTTCTATATAATTGGGCAAATGCAAAGATCGCAATATCCGGCTATACTAATTCAGGCCCATTTTTTACAATTAAAGCTGGATTGCACTGTGCACTGTGTATTGTCTTATGAGTCAGCTAATAGTTCCATATTGAATGGAATATTTCCTAAATAAAAAGGCATGTCAGTAAATATTAGTGTACAATATGCTGTCATTTACTGGAAGAAACAAAACCTGATTTAGTACAACACAGATTTGCTTAATTAATTACCTAATTGATTAATTAAAGAAACAGTGCTTAAAGGATGTAGAGGATTTTTAAAATGTGTGTTTTTAAAGACTCAAATCTGAGTCAAATTGATGAAATGATATATACATTTTCAAGTAATTCTGTCGCATAATGACCCTCTCTCCCATGCTTTTGTGTATTTTTGTTTATTAAATGTATTGATTTTACAACAGATGGACTGTCACATAGTCACATTTGCATAAGTCACGAAAAACAACCAAAAGTTGAAAAATGCTCCGAGACTAAAATCAATGGCAAGTACAATGCTTCCCCCTTGTGGTAAAACTTGACATCAGGGTTACTGGGTTAACACTTTAACTCATGCCCCGATTTCTCCATATATGCTTGGATAGAAAGGCTGTAAAATGAGTCCTAGTAGGATATATAAAACGCACTGCAGTGACATTAACTCTTGTGTCCTTAAGGGGGAAATTGGAGAGTCAGTCCAAGCCTGAGAGAAGCCAAGCACAGACCCAATCCAATCCCTGTGACCAGGTCACACCGACACAAATTAACTTTTCTCGCTCCCCAGCCTCGTTAACAGGGAGCTGGAGGGAATATGACAAGTGCAGGAGGTGCGAGCTAATAACACTGGGTTATTCTACCACTGTGAAAGAAAGAAAGAAAGAAAGAAAGAAAGAAAGAAAGAAAGAAAGAAAGAAAGCTACACAAACCTTAATTTTTCCTAAATATGATGCAAAGTTCATTAAATTAAAAGTTGTTATTCATTCATTTTCTTAACGTTTGAACCTGGTACCTTAAGTTCAAAATCCTTCATTGTCACTGCTAAAATAGCCTGGTAGATCATCATACAAGCATTATAAGCTCAAACTTTGCAGTCTGCTTGATTACAGAGAGTAAAATTATTCCACAATTGAGATTCTTTTAGCCTCGTGACATCAAGAAGTTGATGAACACAGGCTTAATTTCAGTAATGGCACACAACATAATGCACCACTACACCAGTTCTTTCTTATTACAGCTACCTAAGCAGTAGATTTTCCTATTTCTCTGCCAATACATTTTGACCAGCTCAAAATGCATAATGAAGCCTTTTGCAAAGTAGTTGGCATTGGCATCATGGATTTTTACACATGTGCAGACTCCCGTTACGTCTGTTCTATGTATATTAGTTACATAAAACAATTAATAAAACAATTGGTGTTCTATGTACGCAAGCGTCATTTTGGCGTTGTTGGCTGTAGAACTTAAAAAAAAAAACATTTATTCAAAAACTAAAAGAAAACATCACTCATTCAGGTGGCATTTAAACCAAGTAAACATAATAAGGATGAGCTAAAGAAATATATTTTACTTTTGCCAAGAATAAACTAAATAGATTATTATTACACAAATAAATCCGTGAGGAGAAAGCATCTTAAACTGAGGAACGATTCTTAAACGGAACCAACTGAAATGCGCGTGTATCCCGCGTACATCTCCAGACAGACATCCGGTTGAAGGATTCGTCCGTCAGTCAACTTTAAAATTACTAATCAAAACACATTTATTTAATGTAAACAGGTTTACACAACAAAATACATGACGAAAAGTCTTTCACACGCACCTCATGGCGGTTTGGAGTGTCTGCTAACAGCTGAATGTGCACGAGCCGTGCGCGAGACTGAACGAGTTGGTAAACAAAGTTGCGGATTGAGTGAAATAGAAAGTTGAAGGGCGTCTTACCTGCTGATCCACCCGCAATGATCTGATGAGATGCCTCTCTCAATAAACTTTGCTTTTTAGATGTCATTTTCTGATTCCGGGCCTATGTCGAGAATGAAAGAATGTTATAGCAGCGCTGCCGCATTTTAAACCGATTTGTTATTTTATCATTAATAATTAAGAGTCTCAGTGAAATGTAATGCGTAATTAAATTGAAAAGGCCTAACTTAGAGGAATTAGTACGTTAATGTGGTCATGATATAGTGCTGCGGACTACACGTGTGTGTTTAAACCTTACTTCAGTTTGGGATTTCAGGAAAGATTGTTTATTGTAGTTCCTCGCGTTACGGAGATGCAGCGCTGTTGTGACACGCGGCGTGTTCGCGCGCGAGCTGAAATGAGGGAGTTGGTGTGTGTGTGTGTGTGTGTGTGAGTATGTGTGAGTGTGAGCGCGCTCTTGTGCAATGCAGTTTAATTTTAACTCTGAGACAGATTCGGAGTTCAGTGGGGCCACTGTCAGAGGGTGAATGCGAACGAATTATCTAATCTAGAAATAATAAGCTAATAAATACGGTACTATTGCTACAGTATTTCACATTTAAACACACGTCTGAATGTCACTATAGGGGCTATTATAGCCTATTAAAAAACCGAAGCAATTACCATCTGCTAACAGTTTTTGCTAAATCTTTTATCAGAAATAACGTTTTCAGGCATTTTCAGTAACGTTACATGTATGTAGTTTCATGGCGATTTTTATAGGCCTAGATGAAGTCAGTTCCCTTCAAATTCACACGGGTGTCCTAGAAGAGTTATCAGGTGTAGTTCATCATGTTTCACTTTCGTCCAAAAGTTCAAATGCCTTTTGGCTCATTTTTGAATGGTATTTTTAATGTCTTATCTTAATATTTTATGTAATGCCATTCATCAATTTTAATTCATGCATTGTGATTTAAAGGCCTGGTTACACAGACAGGGCTTAGATAAAGCCAGGATTAGGCCTTAGTTCAACTATGACATTTATATCTTTTATTAACGTGGCTTAGAAAAAAAACATTACTTATGTGCATCTTGAGACAAAACAATGGCCATGACATATTTAAGATAGCCTATAGTCAGTGCAACTTGCTTTAGTTGAAACAGCTCAAACATGCATTTAAGTCTGGGACTAGGTTTAAGCCTCGTCTGTGAAACGGGGGTAAAGTGTATTATAAATATGTATAAGAGTATTTGGTAACACTTTATTTTACAGTGTCCTTGTTACATATGTTTCATATTGTATTGTTACATGTAGTTACTGTAGTAATAACATTAAATTATGCATAATACCACACAACTAATCCTCAACCAAATCCTAACCCTATAGTAATATAGTTAATTAATATCACTCAGTACTTAAATATATAATTACACTGTAACAGTGGCACCTTAAAATAAAGTGTAACCGATTATTTAGACACTTATTTTAGATACAAATGACATTATAAGCTGTTCCAAGTTTATAGTTGCAACTAAGCATGTTTAAACATCATCTTAATCTTTGTGCAAAATATGGCATCATTTCACATATTCAAGTCAGAATAAGTTATTAATTGAAATACTACTTACAAATGGTTATTTATTATTGTAGATAAATTCTATGTCTAGAATTGTTGATGGACAAGCACATGGGTATACTGTATGTTTTCTAATACAACAGCTCATTGTTTTTATTAGCTTAGTGTTTTCCACATTATAAAGTCATAAAAAATAAGCTCTGCAACTAGCATTGTGGGATTTTTTAACAGTTGCCATGTAAATGATTTAAATGTATATATATATATACATTTTTTATTAGATTAATAATATGTGAATGTATAGCTACTATACACACACAATACGTCTTCAAAAATATTGTCAAAAATACATGCATAGTTGTAACAAATTAAAGATAGTCAAATGAATGAAAAATTACATCAGATGACATTCAGATATGTCACTGTATTTTTTTTTTTTTTTTGAGTTTTACAGCAGAACCCGCAGCTTTAAATAGCTTACTTGATTTCTCATAAACTAAAAGCTGTCATTTAAAATGTGAAGAGACACATGAAAATACATCCTTGAGAAAGTCTGGGGTTCCTCCAAACCATGTAGTGAGCCACAGATTTTTTTTCCCCTCCTGCAAAAGGCAACAATGAAAAGCATGCTTTCCATAATCCAACGTTACAACTCGCTTAGAGAGAGAGTGGCTGAATAATGAGCATATTACCGTATTAGCTTAGAACATACACATTTTCCTCCGTATAACTTTCAAATGTGAATTTATAGCAGACTATTGGCAGGGAAATGCCATTAGCACTTTGACCTGGAGTGTGCGAGAGAAAACCCCAGCCTGTATAAACCTACACGTGGCCAGCAAATCTGTGAACTTCTGCAGTTATGAATCAGTGTTTTCTGCAATATAGAACAAGTAAATCTAAACAAACTCTTCTGTACACTTTTCTAAAGGCTTTACTGTGATTGCTACGGACACAGAAAGCTTTTAGCCTAAACGAAAAGGTTTTCTTGATGAATATAGTTAAATGGAGACATTACAAATCGAAAAGGAAACAGCAGCACAATTAACTTTTTATTTGCAACAATCTCTATGCGTATACAATCTAAAGCTCTCACCGCATCACTTCTGAATGTCTACGGACACATTTTTGGCCTTGAATCTTAACAATGACAAAAGTGACATGATTTCCAATTGGCTGCTTGGAACACTGAAGTTTCTAGAAAAGTCTGGCTAAAGAAAAGAAGTTGGTTAGAGCAAAAAAAAATTTTTTTAATGACAAAATAAATATTCAAAATTCAGAGAAAGTGGTTTGATTCATAAAATAATTCAAGTCATATCATTATTACAGCTTTTTCAAAACTCATCCCTACACTCTCAAATCTTTCAGAATCTGCCATATATTATGGGTACAGTGTGTCTTTAACTACTTTGTCAATTATCCGTTTCTAAAACACTCTTGATAATTCTTTGCATTTCTCTCTTTTACAATGTAGATAAAACTTGTATTTGTGGTTCATTTTTATGATTTACGGTGGAAAAATGAAATGAAAGAATTTTCTATGGTTGAAAGCATGCAATGTTTTTCACGGTGTCGTAATGCTACGATTTAATATTTTTTTTAAATCTAATTTCCAAAAAACTGCATATAAAAAATTCACATGTCATAATGATATCATCAGTGCTGGGTAGTAACTAATTACATCATTTTTGGAATCTGATTATGTAATCCAGATTAAGTATTTGTAATTATATTACATTTTAAAATACTCGTAATCAGACTAGTTACCTTTTATTGATTACATGCTTACATATTATTCACACAATGGCAGCAAATCATTAATAATTTATTGATTCTCCCTAATTATTCTTTTTCCTATTTTAAATTTGATGTTTCTGTCACCTAGTCACTAGTCAGGTGCCTATAATTCCATGGAAAATTGAGAGGACAAAAAAACATTTGACCACTGTTGAGAAAAAGCATTTCTTTTAAAAGTTAAATTATTTCTATAAATCCAGTTCAACATTGCAAATCGAATCAACTTCTGATGAACACATTAATTATTAATTGAATTATCACTCCAAAAGTAATTTAACCATATTGCTTAACACATTTTTATTATTAGAATTTTAATTTGAAAATTTTAATTTGACATTTTATCATTTATTTAATTATTATCATTTCAATAGACTCACAAACCCTCTGCCGTTCCTTCACAAACCCCAGTTTGGGAAAGCCTGACTTTATGTAATGTTAAATGCACTTCATGTTGTTGATAACAAAGAATGGAAAATATTTTCGTTCTCTTTGTATTTTTATATCAATATGGTACAATATTATCCCATTTAAATCAATGTGATAAATGAGTTGGGCCAAAAGTGATCAAAAAATTTGTCGGATTATATTACCATAAATGTGTAATGTAATGGATTACGATACTAACTACAATTTTTGTAATGCAATTTGGAGTCAGAAATGAAATACAAATTGCAAGTAATCTACCCAGCACTGGATATCATTATATAATTATGACAGTTCTCTCACTACAAACTTC
>NW_027508833.1:38695000-38732500 GCF_051911475.1 Siphateles boraxobius | reverse complement strand
AAAGCATCACATATATCATAATTCTGTCTATACTGGCAGCATTTGGAAAAGCAGTTAAACTGTTGTCCCTTTTGTTACTTCGCATGTCTTACCTTTGGTTTAGCCAGTGCAAATAAAAGTTTATCCACAGTTTTCTTGCCCAAACCCTGGTCTTTAATCTGGCTGATCACCAGCATGAAATCTTCCTTGCAGCCTCCGAAGGTGATCACTGACTGGTACGGATATGTGGCGAATGGGTGCTAAAAAAATCAAAATTGAGAAATTTAAAGTCTTATTAGACTCTACAAAAACAAACATATACACTACCATTGAAAAGAAAGAATGTATTAAACTGATCAAAAGTGACAGTAAATACTTTTATATCCATTTATACTACAACACAGGTTTCCACAAAATTATTGATCAGTACAACTGCTTTCAACATTGACGATAATAAGAATAAATGTTTTTTTAAGCACCAAATCAGCCTATTAATATGATTTCTGAAGGATTATGTGACACTGAAAATTTAGCTTTGTCATCACAGGAATATATTTTAAAATATATTTAAAATATAAAAACAGCTGTTTAAAATTTCTCAATATTACAGTGTTTACTGTTACTGGCTTTCTGTTCCCGTAGGGATTGTTTTTTCTCTGTGAGCTGGTGAGAATAGTGAATGGATGAAGAGGTAAACCAAAAAAAGACGGCATAAAAATAGAAAATTACAGAGTCTGCCCTGACCCTGTTTATTCTTTCTCAAAACAGCTTGACTTCTCCAAGTGAGAATACAGCCAACCGGGCAAGATATCAGGACTACAGCTTTTGGAAACTTCCAGGTCAATAAACATTTCAAACCAGCACACCTGCCAATGTGTCTCTCAGTGCCAGATCTTATACACTTGTAGAAACATAAGAGCAGGGTTGAGAAATGCACCACGCCAAGAGAGGGCGCTAAAGGTCTGAAAAGAAGTGCACTTACAAACGAGGCCCAGCAAGCTTGAGGAGCAGAGGTGTAAAAGCAGACATATGAAGCTCATATTTTTGTTATAGCTGATTAAATTGTTCTTTTGAGCTGGGACTACGTTTCTAGGTGAATGAACGTCTGCTTGTGCGCTACCCATGGACATTACTAAAACATTATTATATTTTAAGTGGTGGGATATGTTGGAACAGCGAATGTATATAAATGTTAATTAGGTTACGATAATAAAAGTAAAATTATTGTTTTGATAAATAGCTTTTTTGGTAGACTGGTTGAGATCAGTATTGGAGTATTTGTTCATTTCCAGTAATACACTAGTTCAATCGTGACAACTCTCAAAGTGAATTATTTAACCAGCATGGGGAATGTAGATACACTGCTGTTGAGTAAATACAACAATTTGTTCAGCTTACTTAAAATAACACATAAGGACATGCTCATGCTGCTGCAAGAGTATATTAAAACCCCTATAGCTGATCTCTACAAGTGGCACCAGAGAGGAGGAGGAGGAGGAGGAGGAGGAGGAGGGCTAAACAACATTTTTCATAATCATTCAGCAGGGTGATCGAAATGTACGTAATATATGGTTACGTGGATTAGAAAGTACATCTGGTTGGCTAATGCCACAGCGGTAGAGGAACCAATCAGTGCTCGGTTAGAGTTTCATGACTGAATAGAGAGCCTAAGTCCCTCCTCTCCGCTTCCGGCTCATGGGACCTTATTTCGGGAAAAATATGTATGGTAGTCAATGGCGAGAGACAACTTATCTTTTTATTCCATTTTAATTATGCCCTGAATTACACATATGATGTTTGTCAATTTAAAAGATAATTATGAAAGTCAAGAAAGTCACAGTTTGTCATAGAACAGAGGAGTAACATTTAGTTGTATGTGAAAATCGGTCCATGAACTACATCTCTCGTCTCGCGCTATGTACGTCACCGAGCTCGTGTGTGTGCAGTCTGGTACAAAACACACAGGCGTGACGGCGTAACGTTACGATTATAACGTTAGACTGTAGAAGAAATGACAGACGTTAGCTTCAGTAAAGTTAGCTTTATTCAAGAGAGAAAAGGTAAGACGTCACATGCGCGCCTTTTGGGTTTGTAGTCTTTGTAATTACGTATTTTCACAGTCTTATACCTCAACAGTTTTACATCAAACTGCGACTTTCTTGACTTTTAAAATGTTCACTGCAAAAAATGCTTTTCTAACTTAGTATTTTTGACTTGTTTCTAGTACAAATATCAAAAAGATCAAGAGGCATTTACTAGATGAGTAAAATGACATGAGATATTATGTCCTGTTTTCTGGGAGAATTAATTAAAATTAAGTGAGTTAAGCAAAATTATCTGCCAATGGAGTAAGAAAAATAATGTTAATTCAAACAGAAACAAGATTATTTTTCTTACCCTATTGGCAGATCATTTTGTTTGTTAGGAGCAAAAACTCACTTAAATTTTATTTATTTCCCCAGAAAACAAGACTTAATATCTTATGTCATTTTTCTACTTTAGTAAATGGGTCTTGATTTAAGAAATGTTTGATATTTGGACTGGAAACAAGACAAAAATACTAAGTTAGAAAAGCATTTTTTACAGTGTATCTTTTAAATTGACAAACATCATATGTGTAATTCAGGGCACAATTCAAACGGGATCCAAATATTTGTTGTCTCTCGCCATTTACTACCATACAATATTTTTCCGAAATAATGTCCCATGGTCCACCGGAAGGGGAGGGACTTATGCTCTCTATTGTGTTTTCTAAATCTTTTTCCTTTTGACTCAGTTATGTGCTTATAGATTTAAAAATATTTACAGATTACATTATATTAACATCACATACTTTGTTATTGTTATATTCTCAAGACTGACTTGAAGGTTTCCATTATAAGAACATTACTGTAAGTATGTTTTTCATTTGTTTTTACAACCTGAGGGAGTCTAAATGATTTTCTATGGTAATTAACAGCACACTTAAGAGCTTATGGTTTAAATGGCCCGTAATATTCCTTAAACGCAGTCTTACTTTCTGAAACTATAAGTATCCACATACACTCACCATTGTGTAGTCCAGGACACTCAGCCCATCCTCATTTACAGCCAGCCACACCTGAGTCTGATCCAATGAAGAGGGAGGTAATGGCTGCGCACCAACAGAGTGGGAGTAAAAGGAGAAAATCTGTCATGTTTTAACAGCGCTCTTGTGAAAAGGTACATCTGAAAACCTTTTTAAGTGGTCGAGGTTGCGACCACGTCATTTTGGCAGCGGTTCTGGAAACTGTAGCCTCATCTACATCTGAACTTACCTTGGCACTGAACAGCTTGGCCCCAAACAGAGGCCACTTGCGGGCCACGGTCAGATAGATTCTCACACATTCGGAGGCTGTGCACCCACCCAGGACAGACCACTTAGTGGCCAAACACTCACCGAGGTCCCTGTGGGACAAAGTTACTATTAAATAGAGTGTTTGTATAGAGTGTCACCCAGTGAGCTCTTTTAAAATGAAGAAAAACAGCATAATAATGTCAATAAAGCAAAGTATAATATAATACATACTGTATATATATATATATATATATATATTTTTTTTTTGTGCTGTCAAACGATTCAAATATTGAATCGCGATTAATCACATTAATGTCATAGTTAACTCGCAATTAATCGCACATTTTTATCTATTATAAATGTCCCTTGATTTCTTTTTGTCCCATTATTTTTTCTCATTTTAATACTCTTATCAACATGGAAAAGTGGAGTGGCAGTAAGTTTGTTCGGTAACACTTTAGAATACGGTTCCTTCGTTAATGAATAACTACACAAGAACCAATGAGTAACACAATATTAACAATCTAGTAACTATTATTAACTAACAAGAACAAAGATTAACGAACTAGTAAGTAATAGCGCACAGATGAAAGTGGTAGTTCACTATTAACTAATCAATAACTACTATTTTTTTAATGCTTCCCAGAGAACTACTGAAAAAGTTTATTAACAATCTAGTAACTACTATTAACTAAAAAGAAACTCTGATTAACGAATTAGGAAGTAATAGTGCACAGATGAAAGTGTTACTACATACTTCTATGGGAATTACTAATTATTTGGATCTGAATTCTAAAGTGAAGATCATGGGAACTAACTAGTAATGACTCAAGTGTTACTACATGATCTAGTCATGATTTGTGCAACTAAACACAAAAGTCATTTCAAGCGTTTGAGATTTTTGGTGAACTTTAGTATACTTTTAGAAAATTTCTTTAGAAGTATAGTAACAATTGAGTCATTACTAGTTAGTTCCCATGATCTTCACTTTAGAATACGGATCCAAATAATTAGTAATTCCCATAGAAGTATGTAGTAACACTTTCATCTGTGCACTATTACTTCCTAATTCGTTAATCAGAGTTTCTTTTAGGTTAATAGTAGTTACTAGATTGTTAATAAACTTTTTCAGTAGTTCTCTGGGAAGCATTAAAAAAATAGTAGTTATTGATTAGTTAATAGTGAACTACCACTTTCATCTGTGCGCTATTACTTACTAGTTCGTTAATCAGAGTTTCTTGTTAGTTAATAATAGTTACTAGATTGTTAATATTGTGTTACTCATTGGTTCTTGTGTAGTTATTCATTAACGAAGGAACCGTATTCTAAAGTGTTACCGTTTGTTCTTGTTGTGGTATCCATGTGCTTCTGTCTGAAGTCATCCATTTAATATACAATAAACAATTATGTGTGTAATAAATAATAGTGTTCAGTGATTATTTGAATGAAACCTAAAAATGCATTTAAAATGAAAATTTTGAAAAATTCGCATGTGTGATTGGGCATCAAGTGGTATTTCAGACTGGACATGCGGCGATGATAGCTCAGTTCACAACTACAAAACACACAGATCACTTTGGTCTTGTCAATGGAACCATTTGGTAACTTTTTAAAAGTAAACTTTCCATTCAGAATCTTATTGGCATCCATTTCGGCGTCTCGCGCTCACCATTCACTCAACCTAACGTTAGCCTACTACTCTTTGGTCGGCTCGCAAGCCCAAACAAGTGTGTGTGGCGTGCCTGTTGTTTTGTTTCCCGTCTAGCTAGATCCGGTGTGGTGTTGTAGTTTTTCTAACGTTACTAGTTGTTGCAACAGTGTGTGATAAAAACGGCAAAGTTTGCTAGGCTAAAAAGAACATTAATCTCGCGATAAAAAAATTGACGCCGTTAAAATGGGTTTGCGTTCACGCCGGTAATAACGCGTTTAACTGACAGCACTAATTTTTTTATAACATAAAATAATATATACTATATACTGTATGTATACATTCAACGTACATACATACAGTATATATATATTAGGGCTGTCAAAGTTAATGTAACGAGGTGCGGTGAAGGCAGATAGGAGGCTGGATCCAAACGCAGTTTACACGCTTTATTTAAACAAACTATAAACTCAAACAGAAACTCAGAACGCGGATCAAGAAACTTAACACTGGGAATCCAACACTCACGTTAATCCTGAAACATATAACAACTCACAAAGACAGGGCAGAAACACAGGGCTTAAATCATCAGGGACAAACGAGCTAACAGGATAACAAGGGGGCGTGGGAAAATCAGAAACACCTGGGAAAACTAATGAACAAGACAGGGAACCAAAGAAAATGACAGGACACAAACCCACATCGTGACATAACCCCCCCCTTAAGGGCGGCTCCTGAAGCCCAATAAAACAAACAAAAGTCCAGGAGGGCGGTCTTGGGGGAGGGATGGGGGGCCAGGCCCATGCAGGGGAACGGGACCTGGACCTAGGCAAGGCGGGCCTGGGCCGCAGAGCGTGGGCGGACCAGACTGGGCCGAAGGCCAGGGCGGAGCAGGACGAGGCGAAGGCCAGGGCGGAGCAGGACGAGGCGAAGGCCAGGGCGGAGCAGGACGTGATGGCGGCCATGGAGGTGAAGCCCCTGCAGACGACCATGGCGGCGCAGCCCTCATGGTCTCCTCACCTGACCCTTGGCCCCCCCCCAAAAAATACTTGGGGAAATCCACGGGTTCAGGAAAGCCCTCCCGGAGCTTGAAGGGCGCCGGCAGGGCGAGGCGCAGAGGCGGGGCCGGCAGGGCGAGGCGCAGAGGCGGGGCCGGCAGGGCGAGGCGCAGAGGCGGGGCCGGCAGGGCGAGGCGCAGAGGCGGGGCCGGCAGGGCGAGGCGCAGAGGCGGGGCCGGCAGGGCGAGGCGCAGAGGCGGGGCCGGCAGGGCGAGGCGCAGAGGCGGGGCCGGCAGGGCGAGGCATCTGGGAACGCCCTCCGGAGCCTGGCGAGCAAAACGAGTCCTCCTCCTCCTGCGACGGCGCTTCACTGGGCTTGAAACTTTCACTTGGCTGGATTCACTTGACTTGGAACTTGACTCACTTGACTCACTTGACTTGGAACTTGACTCACTTGACTTGGAACTCGACTCACTTGACTTGGAACTCGACTCACTTGACTTGGAACTCGACTCACTTGACTTGGAACTCGACTCACTTGACTTGGCGGCACTTGACTCACTTGACTCGGCGGCACTTGACTCACTTGACTCGGAGGCACTTGACTCACTTGAATCGGCGGCACTTGACTCACTTGAATCGGCGGCACTTGACTCACTTGAATCGGCGGCACTTGACTCACTTGATTCGGCGGTACTTGACTCGGCAGTTGACTCACTTGACACGGCACTTGAAATGCATGCTCGTCGAGGCTCACGTGAAATGCATGCTCGTCGAGGCTCACGTGAAATGCATGCTCGTCGAGGCTCACGTGAAGCGCGGCCTCGGTTGGGCTTACGAGAGGCGACGAGAGCCCGGGAGGTGTCGAGTAGAACAAGCCCGTAATCGAGAAGAGATCATCCAAGGAGCAAGCCTGTGCAATATACCGGTCAAGAGTCCATTCAGTAATATCCCTCGGCATCCATCGAGCGATCTTATAATCCAGCCCGTTCCAAAACAGGTCCATGAGCTGGATCTCATCTAGCGCTCCCAGATGGCAAATGGACAGAAAATCCTTCGCGTACCTTTGGACGGACTGGCCCTCTTGCAATAACGTCGACAGGTATTCTCTCAGAGCCCGGTTGCTGACTACTGCTGGATCCATGTCTTGGTGAGTTGTTCTGTAACGAGGTGCGGTGAAGGCAGATAGGAGGCTTGATCCAAACGCAGTTTACACGCTTTATTTAAACAAACTATAAACTCAAACAGAAACTCAGAACGCGGAACAAGAAACTTAACACTGGGAAACCAACACTCACGTTAATCCTGAAACATATAACAACTCACAAAGACAGGGCAGAAACACAGGGCTTAAATCATCAGGGACAAACGAGCTAACAGGATAACAAGGGGGCGTGGGAAAATCAGAAACACCTGGGAAAACTAATGAACAAGACAGGGAACCAAAGAACATGACAGGACACAAACCCACATCGTGACAGTTAACACGTTAATGCATGCAATTAATTTAAACTTAAATGTTTAAGTTAACGCAAAAAACTACAGATAAATTATTACATTTATCATTTAAATTATAATTATTCTGAAATAACTATTATGACATTAATTATAGTATAGAACTTATGTAGCCCCGCCCCTTTTCAGCGCTGCGCTCGTTGTCTTTTGTCTTCCGGTCTGTATTTTCACAGCGATCCTTCGTATTTATGAATGAACGGCTCGTTTTAAAATCGTCCCGGTCTATTGACAATTTGTTAAGACATCTGCTTTAAACATTACAATCCTCATTTTAACTTTCGTTAACTTTAAATTAAGTTAATCCACTTCAGAAGCTAATTACTCCTGGACAGCAATGCCATAGAAATATACAGAGCGACCGCAAAAACGGAAGTTCAAAGACAATATTTTAAAGATGGCGGCGCCCTCGATTCTCTGGTGCATAAGGTCCATACAATTAAATGCTAAAGATAATTGATAATATAATATAATATAATAAACATGAATGTGATGTGATTATAATGTACTTATAATTTACCTGAGCTGTTCCATGCTGCATTCTTGCTTGTAGCGTTTAGGGTAAAAACGCTCCAGTACCTGCAGAAGGACCTGTTGGGTCTTCAGCTGAGGAGGACCAGCGGGAGACATTGCTGGCCGGTCTAGGTCACCATGCTCGACCTAAAAGATAATTGAGTTGTGTTTGTTACCCACCGCTTCAGATAAACTCACCCTCAAACAGAGACATGTGATTTAGATCAACACACACCTGTGCCATCAGCGCAGCCACTTCCAGGGCCAGTTCCTTACTGACAGGGAAGTGTCCTTGTTGTACCTCATCATTTACTTGATAGGCCAGCAGAAGGCGCTCTCGCTCAGTTTCCCCCTTAGCCTGAGCTCGGAAACACAGCCTACGAGGAAGATTGAATACTAATATTATCAAAATATTGGTAAAAACATTCTTAAAGGGACAATGTGTAGTTTAAGTATTTTATTATCTAAAATCAATATTTTTATTCATAAATATGTCCTCAATGGTGTACAAATACCTCTGCCAATTATCTAACTTATCCTCGTAAACGAAGAATTTGTTATCTTTATATACATGTGACGGGTAGGTCCACGGAGGCTTCCATGTCGTTCCGCCATCTTGAAAAACTATAATAGCAGAGAGGGTCAAAAAGTACTAGGCCAACGCGTTTTCGTTCAGAGCCAGCGTCACGTGACTGAACGCAGCTGAACCGGACAAGAAGATTTGAGAGACGCTTGTCACGGCCCCGGCAAGTTTAAAAGGTTGCACTGCACGGTTATTTATAATGGAGGACCATACTTCTGTGGACCCACAGGACCGGAGATTGCAAAAAACAAGTTTTAATGTCGGGATAGCTTTTTCCAGGTGGAAAGAGTTGATGCAGGAGAAAGCTTTCAAAAGAGACGCTGAACTTGCCTGCTTTCTTCTGAAAAGGTAACGTTAAGTCAATGTTGCAAGCTTTTTTTGTCGCTTCTCTGCCTTTGGAAACTTTCAATTATATCAAACATCCGTTTGTTCGTTGTGTCAAGTTTCATTTTGTTTGAAATAACAAACCTGTTCACCCGAAGAAAACCTCGACGAAGTGCTAATAGAAGACATCCTGTCATAGCTTTTTGGTACATAACAGCTACCGTAGATGCAACACGCATTTGAAAAAGCGAGGCGCTGGAGAGCACGATTCGTTTAAATGCAAAATACAATTCACCGCTAGATGGGAGAAATTCCTACACAATGTCCCTTTAATTGTTCATTTCAATAGATTTTTGGCGTATTTCAAACGTACCTGCTTTTATAAGTGAGACGGACAATCCGTGTTCCTTCATATTTTCCAGGATGAAGTTCTTTCAGTGCCTGTTCCCACTTGGAGATCACATCACAAATCTGCACCAGAGGATTACAAAAATCATTTTTTGCAGCACAAAAAATGTACTTTTTTAAAATCTGTAGTATTTAATGTTCATATTATACTTTATTGCGGGGCTGCAGGCAGTGCTCCAGGTCTTTGCCAGAGGGGTCGTCAGTGAAGAGAGCGAAGCCTGAAATCTGTGGTTTCCTCATGCCTGCCCTCTGGTTCACTGTGTTCAGGAACTCCTCCACTGTGGTCGAACCATCAAAACCTACAACCTAAAGAGGTGGAGAAAGATAAGATGGTATGATAGTAAAACTTTTTACTGTTATGCATTCCATATCATTTATCAAGGACCTGTTTACCCTTGGAATCAACCATGCATTTTTTGTGACTGGATCACAAGTGGTCAATGCTGAATACGGGTGTAAATGGGCGCTAAAACCTGATCAGATTATAAGAAACCACATATGGAGGTAGTCAGAAACGCATGTGAGGACATGGCACGTGTAGTGTAAATGCTCATCTGTCCTGACTGCAACTTAAAGGGATAGTTCACCCAAAAATGTAAATTCTGTCAGTAATTACTCGCCCTCATGTTGTTCAACCCCGTAAGACCTTCGTTCATCTTCGGAACACGAATTAAGATATTTTTGATTAAATCTGAGAGCTGGATCACTCCTCCATAGGCTTCTAAGGGATTGAAACTTGTTCCCCGAAAAGTTATTAAAGACATCGTTAAAATAGTCCAAGTGACTACAGTGGCTCAATCTTAAGTTTATCAAGCGACGAGAATACTTTTTGTGCGCAAAAACAGTGTAACAGCGCAGCGCTTCTGTGTTGTACGTCACACGCATCACACACATGACCAGCGTCGGCCAATAGTGAGCCTGCGTGTGACGTACAACACAGAAGCGCTGCGCTGTTACACTAGTGAACTCACTCGAGGCCCACAGAGAAGGAAATCAATAGTTGAAATAAAGACGTTATTTTTGTTTGTTTTTGCGCACAAAAAGTATTCTCGACGCTTGATAATCTTAAGATTGAGCCACTGTAGTCACTTGGACCATTTTAACAATGTCTTTAATAACTTTTCGGGGAACAAGTTTCAATCCCTTAGAAGCCTATTTTTCAATCAAAAATATCTTAATTTGTGTTTGCGAGTGAAAACGAAGGTCTTACGGGGTTGAACAACATGAGGGAGAGTAAATACTGACAGAATTTTCATTTTTAGGTGAACTATACCTTTAACTCTTTCCCACTATTGACAGAATTTTCCTTCATTTATGAAACGCATCCTCTCACTGACAGAATTTTCCGTAAATCCGCGTTTTCCCTTTTGTATGGTAGGGGGTGCTATTACCCATCTTCTGAAAGAGTCCAGAATCTCTGGATCAAAACACAGGAAGAGAAGAAGCAGAAACAAGCTATAGAAGCATTGCTTATGCACATGTGACTAAAATGTGATTTGTCCAAAATGTTGCTTTTTATTAATGATACTAAGTGTTGATAAAAAAAAGAATGCATGAAGCTAGAATAAAATATCAGGTGTAACAGGTAAAAGTTTGCATAATGTGTTTTTTGTCAAATATCATATTTGATACACTAGGCTTTTACGGCTCATATAAGATGTGTCCCAATTCAGAGACTGCATCTTTCGAAGGGTGCATTTGAAGCGGAGTGACGAGCTGTTCAAATGCTGACTTATATCTTACTAAGGTGCTATCTTATATAGTTTACTCTTTATTATGTACAGAAATGGATCAAGTTATACATATTTAGAACGGTGGTGAACCCTGTTTTGACTTTAAAAAAGTCCATTACAAACATTACTGGCACTCGTCAGTGGCAGCGGTCACAGTTGCACCTCGGTTTTATTCAGAGGCCCAAACTGAACAAAAATATGCAATTTGGTGAACTTGCCATATTTATATGCCAAAAAGTAAAATGAAACTTTGATAGCTTGTAATGTAAATCAATGAGATTTTTTTTTTACCAGTATTGCGGACTACTTACATAAAATGCATATATATATATATATATATATATATATCAGTTGTCAATCTCTACCTCCCAATAATATCTTAGTAAGATGATATATAATGCTTAGTTTTATGATCAAAGCTCATGATCAAAGGGATTTTTCCAAAAAACATGTATGTCAAGTAAAAGGCCTTTTACTTACTAAAAAGTATAAGCTCTAAATCAGAAGGCTTGCTGGTGTACAGCAGTTTTTTCAGCAAAGTTTTGATCATGTTGATAATTTAGAGGCGTTAGAAATTTGTGTATCAAATATGATCCTATAAGCTTTATTGGGGTAATGTAAGGGCCACTGAAAGTGTTAGTGTACCTCATAAGTGTTGTTCATGAAGTGTACAGGTATGCTGAAGGGTAGAGAGTGATGATAGGGGTTTCTCAACAGAATCGACAGGATTTCCATCCGCGAAGGCTTTGCTTCTCTCTCTCCATTCTGTAAAGTTCTCTCTAGTGAGCGCTGGCAGTACACAGCATATTTCCCCACTTCCGTCCTGTGAGTGTACATACACAAACTCAAATACAAGTACATTAGACTTCACTGCAAAACCCTTATTCTAATCAGTACCTTAGTCTTTGTTTTCCAGTAAACATAACAAAATGCCCTTAAATCCAAACATAACTCTTCTAGTTTCATTGTCAGATTTTTCCCACTTGTTATAAGCGTAATAAGACTTTTATTTCTGTAATTATGATGAAAAAAATTCAGGTTTGCCATCAAAGGAATAAATAACAATTTAAAAATATTAAAATGCAAAACAGTTGTTTTAAATTGTAACAAAATTTCACAATATTACGTTTTTTTCTGTATTTTTTATCAAATAAATACAGTCTTGGTGAGCATAAAAGACTTTTAAAAATCACTTTTGAATGGTATATAGTATATATTGTATATAATGGTGTATAGTTGTAAGTCTGATAATATAATTGTAAATCTGATTTAAAGATATATAAAATGTAAATTCTTAAAATATACAGTTGTTCGAAATCCTTAATATATATATATATATATATATATATATATATATATATATATATATATAAAATTTAATTATAAATAGTACAACCATTTACGATCTACTGTATATATATTCAGATTTATTAGTATAAATTACAAACATAAATATATATTTGGGTTTACTATATAGTCAGATTTATAGCTATATACTTTAGTTCGTAAGAAGATTTAGGGCCAGTTCGGCCAGTGACCTGGGATCTGCGTTCTGCTGCAGGTACCGTCTCAGGTACCACAGGAAGTGATGCTGAGGCAGGAAGAGAGCCACACACAGTGACAACAGCTGCCAGCACTGAGAAAGAGAGAGAGAGAGAGAGAGAGAGAGAGAGAGAGAGAGAGAGAGAGAGAGAGAGAGAGAGAGAGAGAGAGAGAGAGAGAGAGAGATACAACACTTGAGCTGATGATTCAGTGTGAAGCGTGTGTCTGCACAAATATGACACTGACCTGTGTGAGGGCATAGTTGTGAGGAGTGCGGCAGTTGGTCTGTTTGATCAGCTGACAGTACATTTCATTCTGCAGCTCTGGATGTGTTAGGCACACCTGCAGTGCATTCTGGGCCAGCGAGGTGTGGTAGTCAATTGAGGGAGACTCCACCAGCACATTGATGAAAAGCTGGCAAGACTGCCAGGGCCAAAAAAAAAAAAACATATTTGTATGTATGTGGGTCAATGACACAACACTCACATTTTGTCCTATTTATTAATTTATACAAAAATACATTACAAAATATTATTCATAAAAAAAGTCCCTAAAAATGTCAAATAACTCTATCAAAACTCAAAATTATAATGTGGTTTGACTTGCTCAATAATTATTTGCAAAAAAGATTATATATTTTATTTTAAATGTATTTTGATTTATTTCAATTTAGATTGAAATCCTATAAAAAATCCTAAGCCTTCAAATATGTAAAAGATAATATGTTATTACTTTTTACTTGATATTTACACCACATTACATTTTAAGACAATAGTTTGTTTTCTCTTGAAATTGGTGTAAGTTTTTGAAAACAATATGAAACCAACATGAATTCAAAAGAGAAGATTTTTAAGTAAAACATTTTTTTGGTAAAACTCTCCGATATACATTCTACTAACTATAAGTACCTTTGCAACTACATGCCAACTAACTCTCATTATAGTATTAGTAGACTGTCTGCCTAATATCTGCTAAAGTTTTATTGTGATGCTCCTCCAACAGACATTCTACTGACTATAAGAAACTTTGCAACTACATGTCAACTTATTCTACTAACCCAAACCCTCACACCTAACCCTAACCTAACCCAAATGAGATTGTGATTATGGCACTAGTGTCTCTGATGAACCAGCAGATGGCGACACCTCACACAACACATCACCACACACAGCTGCTAGTCAGCGCATGCAACAACATGCTTTACTTTCTTATTAACATTCCGTTTCTGTTCTTACAGAAATTCTTACAATGCAAATTAAATCAAGTCAGGATGTAGCTGTCGACCCCCCATTCATTACTTCATAGAGAGAGGCATTTTCTTTCAGTATCAAATGACTACCTAAATAGTGCCTCTGATCTTCAAAGAGCACCGAGGGCTGCGTATGATGCTAGCTCTCGAGGACACGCCATTGAACTGTCAATAGGGCATAATGTCTGTAAACCTCAGGAGAACTGGGTTCTCTATAGAAAATGGGAGCCTGGGGAGAAACCACGAGCAACTGGAATGAGACTATCTCTCCAAACACTGTCAGCGATCCTCTTTGAACTCAAAATGAAATGTTTAGGCCTGTCCTCAAAATGAGATGTTACAGGGCTAGTGCCATTTCCCACACAAAGTGCTGAGAGCCACTGCTGAGGAGTAACTATATTTTTCTGCATTATGAATAACAGCAAAACACTTTGTAGCATGTAGCTTTAAAAAATATTGATCTGAGGGACAATTAAGTGAGTATATCACATGCGCTCTTGCGTACTACTAGGATTTCTGAGGTAAGGATTTTGCTTCATCCTTGAGACTCAAGTCTTTTTAATCTATTTAACAAAATGATTCATTCATTCATTTACTGATACGTTTCGTGACTGTTTCTGCAGGTTAAGAGCTGTCAAGTGATTTTCTTTTTGTGTTATGAGTCACTGAATCATTCACTCAACTGAATTATTAAAAAACAGTTATTCACAACCAAAAAATCTTATAATTTATTAAAATTTGCATCTACAAATCTACTAAGAAAGTGTTTCGCTCACAAGTGACAACAGAGCAGTTTTCCTGTTTTGTGAACTGCTGAGCATTATTTTTCATTATGATACGGAAAATATGATACATTACATTTACTAAAACTATTACAAATCATTTTTGTTAATTGAAATGAAGCTGAAATACTATGAACAATCAATATTAGATGAAAATTAATTTGATTTCAGATAGCTACCAAATCAACATTTAAATTTTTTTAAGTTTAAGTACTAAAACTGAAATAAAAAGGCAATTAAAGCTAAATAAAAATATTAACCACATAACAAAATTACTGAAACAAACTAAAATTTTTAAAAAACCTGAAAACATATAAATTAAACCCAATCCTAAATAGTATATAAATTATACTAAAATAACACAGATTATGACATTAAGTCATTTTAATTGTATCAATTGCCATTTTTATACACTCAAAAAAATGGTTTAGTGGCACTGTTCTTTTTACCCAAATGTTTTGTTAAAGTAACACACATATATTTCTTTTACCACCAAAACACTATTGTATTGCGTTTAATTAACTTAACCTGTATAATTTCCACTTTACTTAATTATTAATCGTTAATCTAATTTAAAGGGTTTAATTTCGCGTTAAACAAAAACTTAATTTGAATGTGTTAAATCTTCTTAAATATGTAAAATTAAAGTTTACTTAATCCGTTTGTGTTGGATTACATGAATGATTTGTGTTGCATTAACTGAAACTGGGCGGTGCTTGTTAGTACCCAGCATTCTTTCCATATAGCTGAATTAAGACAGAATAAATGTTCAAATGTTATTTTATGTGTTTTTTAGAAAATGAGGAAATGGGAAGACTTTATAGTGTGTAATTGTGTTTAATGTTCAATTACATTGCAATTATTAGAACCATTTAAATTACAGTGGGTTACCATTGTGGAGAAGAGTAGAGCATTTGGTTAGGATGTGGACTGATTCAAATAGGGTTGTTGTTGCTGAAAGATCATATAAATCATATCATTTAGTATGTTAATAAGTGCTATTATTAGCTATTAGCTAGCTGTAGTCTAGTAATTCATTTGAGAAATCATGTAAATCCTACATACATTTATTTTTCAGTGCAGTTTTAAATAAACTAAAGCATGTTCACTAAACTTAACCGGTTTAAGTTACAGGGAAGCAATTCCATTTGTTTGCACTCATTCAGTTGAGTTGTCACAACAAAAGGAGCTTACATAGATTCAAAAAATGTCATTAACATTAATACAAAATAATTTGCTTGTGTGGAACCACTGTCCATAATTGAATTAAGTTAGTTTAAAGAGTAATTTTTTTGAGTGTACATTCATAATTCTTACGCCACTTTTCTCTAATTGTTGTCGCATGACGAACTGAACAAACGAAATGCCTTCTCTCGTTTAGTCGTCAGCAGATGACCATTTATATAAAATACCTGATTTGTTCAATTATTTTTTTAATTGAGAAGGCTTGTTTGTAGAGTTCATTCTGAGTCTTGTTCGAGATTAATTTGAATTCATTAACATGAATTGAATGAACAAGCTTGTATCTTGTTAAGCTATAGTTTCAAAGCAGCTTCCCCAACATGACTACACCGCAGAGAGGTTTACGTCAATCAGAGCCAAATCCAGCTCTTTATCTCCTGTGCTATAATGAACACAAGGCCTCCTATCACTGCCTTTGATCCTGCTGTGGGAGTCCACAGTAGAGACAGGACGGCACCATCACCTCTCAGGAGAGGAGGATGAGGACAACTTAGAAGTGTTTGAGAGATGGGACTGATTCTTCAAGCGAGATAAAGACAACAAGAGGACATCAAGACTTGAGTGTTTGTGTGAATGTGAATAAAGCAGAAAGAAGGATAAAGGACACTGAGAAAGGAAGAGAAGACACAGACGAGAGTGTTCACCTTAAAGAGCTTGAGAGCTTCAGTTTGAAGTGCCTCGGAGGGCAGCGTGGTGAGTGGGTACCGCAAACCCTCCTTACTGAAGCACAGCACTTCACGTTTCCACTGAGCAGAGTCTGCACACATCAACACACAAACAAACTAATTTAAAATGACACAACAGCTGCTATCAGAACTGCTCGTAAACACTGTCTGGGGTCTAGATGGAGCAGTGGCGGCTGCTGGTCTTTCAAAGAGGGGAAGCTCATTTTCGGCCTACATCATAAAAAATTTTCATTTATATATATACTGAATGAATGGATGAATGAATGAATGAATGAACAAACGATCTAAAAAATATATATTAAACTCGACGGAGGAAATGTGGAGACTAGGTTAAACTGAAACAAGGAACGTTGTGTATAATTGTGTAAAATGTAAGAGGGGAAGCTTCGGCCTACATCATAAAAAATTTTCATTTATTTATACTTTATATATATACTGTATGAATGAATGAACAAACGATCTAAAAAAAAGATGTTGAACACGACGGAGGAAATGTGGGAATTAGGTTAAACTGAAACAAGGAATGTTGTGTATAATTGTGTGAAATGTATGATGAAACTTGCCTAGCAATTTCTCCAAACAAATACCAAGAAATATGTTGTAGTAGTTTGTCTTTTGACTACACTTGTAAAATCCGCGATGGGACTGCGCTCGAACAGCTTCAGCGTCAGCGACTTTTTATAGTACAAAATCGCTGTCAATCAAAAGGAGATGCAGTCTTTCGACAGACCCTCCAATCATCACGCAGAAGCCCGGCGTCCAGCCCCGCCCACTCCTCCATCACCCGAGAGAAGCTGAGAGTCCGTGGGCGGGGCATAATAACAGATTTATCCAATGACCGTCTAGTTTCGGAGCACTGAAAAAAACTGTTCAAAGCAGCGCCACTGAAGTCACCGGACGCTCGGCTTCAACAGGGAAATTCACTGTGACGCTCCGGGAATGAATGAGAAGGAAATCGAGTCTGCTGTAGGCTATGTGGCTGATTCTGAATGAACTCGTCTTCGAGATGAACGTGTTCTAACACATTTGAGAAGCAGTTGTATGTGTTACAGAAGTAGATATTTAAAAGTAACCTCTGACCTGGGTCTCCATCGACATCCAACAGTTTGCCAATCAGCTGCTCATACTCGGTGCCCACCCTCAGGCTGGCACAACTGCCCGCCGCGACAGTCAGGTGGTACAGCCAGGTGTCCTGTGAGAAAGACAGCAAGAAACCGAGGCCCTGTTTACACCTGGTATAAGGATGCATTGTGGTCGATCGGATAATCCCCATGTACACCTGCTGTTTTAATCCGTCTGTTTTGTCCACTTTCAACAACTTCTGTCCTGATTTCTTCGAGGGGAGGGTCTATCTAAATCAGGAATGGTTAGAGAACATTGTGCTTGCTACGTTTTTCGTCTTCAAACCAAACTTGGGTCTTTAGCTGACAAAGTTGGAATCCCACCTGGCTAGTGCGCTTCCCATAATGTTTACACATTAGGTCAGTAGGCAAAGAGTATGTGTTTTTTCGTGACTGTTCGTGCGCATTCGACCACATGAGCATCAAATTGAAACAGCAATTACTCGTGAATTGGACATAAACTCCCTCTCAAATCATAATTTCTACTAGTAAACTCAGATGTCCTAGTAGGAAGGGGTATATGTCCAATTTTCCCGAGTAATGGCAATAAATTACAATAATTTCCTACTAGGAAACTCGTATTTTCCTACTAAGAAAATTCCTAGTAGGAGATAACGAAAAAGCAATCCTAACTACGAAAGCAATCCGGTCGAATGCATTTTCGACTACCTCTAGAAGTGGTTAAAAACGTTTTAGACCCCGTTTACACTTATTTCATATAAGTTGGTTGCCAAGGCAACATTTCTGATTTCCATTGAAGTTTTTCAAGTTTAAGTGCAAGTTTTTCATCAATCCGATCACAAAGAAGACAACGCTAAATACTGGTGTAAACGGGGTCTAAAACGTTTTGAGCTTATCCAATTTCGGCCACTTCTAAGTCGAAAACGCATTCGACCGGATTGCTTTCATAGTTTTTCGTAGTTAGGATTGCTTTTTCATAAAAAAATGACTAAAATTAAAACGCACACTGAAAATTAAAAAAATACAAGCCAATTCAAAATATAAATGAATCAAAATTCATAATTCATCAAAGAATCCTGAAGAAAATGCATTACTGTTTAAATAAAAATATTGGGCAGCACAACTGTGGTGATATTTCTGAAGGATCATGTGACACTAAAGACTTAAGAGTAAAATTCACCTTTGCCATCACATGAATAAAAAGCATTTTGAAATATATTCAAAATAGAAAAGAGTTGTTTTAAACGGTAATAATAAATATAATAATTCACAAATTGATTGTTTTACTGTATTTTTATCACATCAGTGTAGCCTTGAAAAGAGACCTTTTTTAAAAGGTTTTAAAAGGTTTTTTAAAAACATTACAAAATCTTACCGAACCCAAAATATTTTCTGGTTTTATACTGTATATGGTATTAGTTGTGTCTCAAATGTTTTTTAATGCTTTTATCCTATCTTCAGTAAAGTAGTTCCCCAACATTTGTAATTACATACCTTCACAGAAAATTGATTTGCATATTAATAAACTCATTTACATATGGCAATTCGGTCCCACTTTATATTAAGTGGCTTTAAGTACCATGTACTTACATTGAAATTAATAATTTGATGCAATAGATTTATCCTGTACATACATGTTTTTACATTGTACTTATATATTGAAAATACCTGTGTGTAATTACAGCTGTAATTAATGTATGCAATTACATTTGTAATTACACAGTTGACCCTTCCCTTACACCTTAACCCACCCTTAAACCGACCCATACCACCACACCTGACCCTAACCTTACCCGTATCACACATACCTGACCCTAACCTTACCCGTATCACACACACCTGACCCAAACCTTACCAGTATCACACACACCTGACCCTAACCTTACCCTTATCACACACACCTGACCCTAACCATCACACACACCTGACCCAAACCTTACCCGTATCACACACACCTGACCCTAACCTTACGCGTATCACACTCCTGACCCTAACCTTACCAGTATCACATATCCCTGTCCCTAACTTTACCCGTATCACACACACCTGACCCAAACCTTACCCGTATCACACACACCTGTCCCTAACATTACCCGTATCACACACACCTGACCCTAACCATCACACACACCTGACCCAAACCTTACCCGTATCACACACACCTGACCCTAACCATCACACACACCTGACCCAAACCTTACCCGTATCACACACACCTGACCCTAACCATCACACACCTGACCCAAACCTTACCCGTATCACACACACCTGACCCAAACCTTACCCGTATCACACACACCTGTCCCTAACTTTACCCGTATCACACACACCTGCCCCAACCTTACCCGTATCACACACACACCTGTCCCTGACCTTACCCCTATCACACACACCTGACCCTAACCTTACCCGTATCACACACACCTGACCCTAACCTTACCTGTATCACACACACCTGACCCTAACCTTACCCGTATCACGCACACCTGACCCTAACCTTACCCGTATCACACACACCTGACCCAAACCTTACCCGTATCACACACACCTGACCTTAACCTTACCCGTATCACACACACCTGACCCAAACCTTACCCTTATCACACACACCTGACCCAAACCTTACCCGTATCACACACACCTGACCCTAACCTTACCCGTATCACACACACCTGACCCTAACCTTACCCGTATCACACACACCTGACCCTAACCTTACCCGTATCACACACACCTGACCCTAACCTTACCTGTATCACACATACCTGACCCTAACCTTACCCGTATCACACAGACCTGACCTTAACCTTACCCGTATCACACACACCTGACCCTAACCTTACCCGTATCACACACACCTGACCCTAACCTTACCCGTATCACACACACCTGACCCTAACCTTACCCGTATCACACACACCTGACCCTAACCTTACCCGTATCACACACACCTGACCCAAACCTTACCCGTATCACACACACCTGACTCTAACCTTACCTGTATCACACACACCTGACCCTAGCCTTACCCATATCACACACACCTGACCCTAACCTTACCCGTATCACACCTACCTGACTCTAACCTTACCCGTATCACACACACCTGACCCTAACCTTACCCGTATCACACACACCTGACCCAAACCTTACCCGTATCAGACACACCTGACCCTAACCTTACCCATATCACACACACCTGACCCTAACCATCACACACACCTGACCCAAACCTTACCTGTATCACACACAACTGACCCAAACCTTACCCGTATCACACACACCTGACCCTAACCTTACCCGTATCACACACACCTGACCCTAACCTTACCCGTATCACACACACCTGACCCTAACCTTACCCGTATCACACACACCTGACCCTAACCTTACCCGTATCACACACACACCTGACCCTAACCTTACCTGTATCACACACACCTGACCCTAACCTTACCCGTATCACACACACCTGACCCTAACCTTACCAGTATCACACACACCTGACCCTAACCTTACCCGTATCACACACACCTGACCCTAACCTTACCCGTATCACACACACCTGACCCTAACCTTACCCGTATCACACACACCTGACCCTAACCTTACCCGTATCACACACACACCTGACCCTAACCTTACCTGTATCACACACACCTGACCCTAACCTTACCCGTATCACACACACCTGACCCTAACCTTACCAGTATCACACACACCTGACCCTAACCTTACCCGTATCACACACACCTGACCCTAACCTTACCTGTATCACACACACCTGACCCAAACCTTACCCGTATCACACCTCAACAGCAGCACAAGTGTTTTACAATACAACATGAACACAATAAGTACATTGTACTTATTTTTCGATGTAAGTACATAGTACTTAACGCCATTTAATATAAAGTGGGACCGGCAATTCTAATGGTGTGGTGTAAGTGGTACCTTTTCTTGTTTAGTGCCGACAAGCAGGTAGGTAGGGCTTTGCTCTTTAGGATGGACCACTAACGTAAAGTGAGAGGAGAGGAAGCCCCGCCCTCCTGCTTCATAATCTTCGTCAGAATCACACGATCTGTCCACTTCTTCCACACGCGCTTCCCGAACACGTAGCTGACCCAGTGGGAACTGCCACAACACACATATTTGATCACAACATACAATAGCAGCATATGCATACATTTATTTACAAAATACAAATTACCTGAATATTTTTATTTTAACATCAACATTACACACTTCAGCTTTAATGAAAACTTTGCAGAGCTACTAACAGAAAATCCCTTGGTTTCTCTGAATTTAAGGAAGCTAAAAGTATCTACCTTGTCATCCAGGTTACGGTAGTAGTAGAAGACTTTCCCAATCAAAGCACACCAAACAAGCTTTGAATGACCATGTTTCACCTGTAGTAAAATGAAAAACATAATCAGAAAAATGGAATAAGTTAAAGAAACAATAGATCAAATCTGTGGTTCATTCATCAAACTGAAAATGTATGGTCAAATCAAATGCATTTAAAAAAATAAATATAAAACACAAGCACAGTAGGGCTTTAGATACAGGACAAATGCATTAAAGTCACCATAAAAACAAAATGATTTTTTTTTTTGGAATATTGTTGTATTTACTGGCGCGAGGGCAGGACAACCTGTCACTCATATGAGATCACAGCAATAGAAAACCACAACCATCTAACCATCCAATTAAGTCCCAAAGGAAGACAAAATCAAGTCCGGCCTTTACCTTTACCTAAGCCATTTCACACTCAGATAAACATCACAATAGAGAAGAAAAGACTATCTATCGCAACTTCTGTTTCATGCTGACTTTAATTACAAGTTGACCTGTCTATCAACACGGATATGCACAGTCTGTGATCAGGGACTCCCTATCAGATACATTCCAGGCCTGATGACCTCAGCTCTGTCCCATCATGCACCAGCCATCCAGGAATCTCACCCCGCAATCCTCACGCTCACAAGCTCATTCCTCCTTTGATCGTCATCACTTCATTGCTTTATAAATATCAAAACTCTTAAGGTGATGATACACAGGGCAACTTTTTGAGCAATCTTGCCGAGCAATCGTTCCTTGTGCACTTTCCCATTGATAATGGGCAATAAACATTGCCCAAAACGGCAACATTGCCCAAAAAGTTGCCCTGTGTATCATCATCTTTACTGTTATTAGGGCTGGACCCGAATATTCAAATATTTGTTCGGTGGGTTGGTATTCGATTTGAAAATGTGACATTTGAATATTCGTTTTTTTTTTTTTTTTGCACACCTGGCAACCCACTCGAAACGCTTCTCATTCGCGCTTGAATATCTGTTACACTATAAAATCTGGTGAAATATAATACTTAACATATAACTTCGTTATAGCTACTTAATAAACATATTTGCTTCTTGGACTACTAAAATTGTTCCTGCAACGGGAGTATTCTCTGACTAGAGCGCAGAACAGCGGAGTTTGTATGGACAGAAGTGCATGCATGAGTTTGTATTTTGGGTTAAGCTGCGTTGCTTTGACATTGTGGAACATAGAATAATAGAAACAAAATGTATTATCCTTTTTACCCGTTATTATCAATCTATATTAATTTACTGCGAAATACAGGAGAAATTTAGTTTTTCTTTATTTAAATTTATTTTTCTTATTTTTTAAATTTATTTTTTATTTATTTAAATTTTGTTTTTATTTATTTAAACCTACCCTACTTTGTCAGTGAGAAAAATATTATAAGCAGTGTCCATTCTCAGAGAAGGCGCGCCACTTCTTTATTTAAATCCACCCTACTTTGTCAGTAATTTGTTAGTGAGAAAATATTAGACTACCGGTACCTTATTAAAAATATTGCTCAAGTTAACAGACCTGTGTGTGTGTGTGTGTTTTATATCACTAGTGCAGTGTCTGTTCTCGGAGCATATAAGCTCTGCTCGCGTGAGGCGCGCCACTTCCCGCTCGCGCTGTTCTGTAGTTTATTAAAAGTGTATTAATTCTGAACGTGTCACGTCTCGCCTGTCTATCTATATTGCGCTAAATACGACACTGCACTCCCTTGTGAGGTCGTTTGGATGAACAGTTTTCGAAATAATCAAAATGCAAACGGACAGACATCCCAACTTGCAAGAAGACTTTTCGGTTGTGTTGATGCGACGGGTGGGGGGGTTTACATGCGCTTCAAGAGGCGCACACGCACATTTGCACACACACGCAAGGTGTCTCGCTCTCTCCCTCTCCGTCGTGCACGCTCTACACGGTCTGGAGCTCGCGAGCTCTAGATTCCGGGAGATTTTAACTATTTGCGGGCATCAGGGAGCCGCTATCAATATGCGGGACACTCCCGGAACTTCTGGGACAGTTGGGATGTCTGAGACATATAACGTTAGAGATTCCGAAGCTTCGAATATTCGACGTTCATTACTACCGAAGCTTCGAAGCTCAAAAAATGGTTTTCGGACCAGCCGTAACTGTTATGCTATGAAAAGATGCATTAATATGTAGATATACTGTTCAAATACTTTACTCAATCATTCTCTCACACAAAACCTCCATAACACTCCTGTGAACTCTTACCTTTGTTAGCCAGCCTCGCACCGTGGCCTTGAATTCTTTATCCATGGAAACTGGTCCACTGGCCTGGACCTTGAGAACATTCTGGAGAACCCTGATCCAGTCCTCCAGGATATTTGGAGAGTCTGCAGCCAAGTAAAACGTCTTCTTCTCTGTAATTAACTAGACACAACACGCACATGAGAAAAAGATTGACAGACATTTAGCCAACAAAACTGGTTATGGAGGGATGCACTGATATTAAAATTCTGTCTGATTCAGATAAGCGGATAATTATTTTAGTGGCCCACAGCTGATGTTGTGCTGATATGTCCATGCCTAACTGTCTATAACTCTGAGAATCTTGTCCAGTAAAAGGTATTCCAAGTCATTTAACAACAGTAAAAAAGATGCCCAACAATGAATTCAACAAGACATTTTATGATCATGATATTCAAAAAACAACCCTCTACAATGCGAGTAAATCACTTGCATATGCAACCAAATTTCACGCAAGGCACCTAAAAATGTCTTTAATTAGTCAATGACTAGTAAATTGTATGATTTCAGTCTTGAAATCGAGTTAGAGTCACATCTGAAGCGTGTCTTGGCGTGTATCCTAGTAAACTAAGTCGGTTATGTCTTAAGTGAACGTTAACAGTGGAGAAAGAAAACGCATGTGTAACAGCATCAGTATATCGTATCCATGCATTATGTCTTAAAGTGACAACAGCCTAGATATATTCATGTATTTAAAAAAAAAAATTGACATGATATGTAGAGATTCTGAATAATCTTTATTGTTATATTATTCCAATCCATGTGGTAACAGAAAAACACGCCCAGATGACCTACCGTAAATTCAAAAAGATATTTAACGATGATGATCATCAATTCCTCCGAAATTGTAACAGATGTGATGACACGGAATAAAGTTTGAGGAAATTATAGATAATACCCAATTATTGCTACTATTACGACTTTGAAAATCCAATAATGACAGCAGTTGAGAGCTGTACATTCCCTCGAAACGCATGTGATACCCATATCAGGCTGTTTCTGAAAGCCTCAGGCTGACAGATTTGTTAAAGGCTGTTTAGGTGTATCAGTGTGTCTCTCACCTGGAATGTCTGAGCTCCTTCTCCGCGGGCTATATGACACGAGGAGTTCAGCTCCATTTGGCCCTGAGGTTTCCGGATCACGTCACTCTGAGAACAGAGCAAAGGCAGATATCATCAGCGCTGTAACTCTAAACTTCCCTCTTCCCTCACAACCCGCAGAGTTGTGGAAAAGTCTACTCACCGGCGACTTGTAGTACAAGATCTCGCCATTCTTCAAAATGAACCAGCGCCTCTTCCATGCCTTTACCTGACTGCCCATTTTCAGCAAGTAACCTGTCTTTTCTAGAGTCTCCTATATAGAAAGACACATAGAAAGCGTTTAATTATGGACAACCTGTCTTCTAACTTCTACCGATGTTACTGGATTAGGATCGAGGTGAATGGGAATGCTAAGACAGTTTTCTCGAGGTATTACAGACCTCACTAAAACTAAAACATAAGAAAAGATTGCCTAACACACTCACAAATGTCATCTGAAGAACCTATGCACTAAAATATATGAATATATGCATTACCATTGAAAGGTTTGGGATCAGTAATTTTTTTATACTTTTTTTAAAATATACTTTTATACAGCAAGGACACATTTTATTGATCAAAAAAGACATAAATATAATATAAATAATCATAATCAACATAAATAATCATTCACAGTGGCGTAACATTGCTTTAAAAAGTGTGTGTGTGTGTGTGTGGGGTACATTTAAATAGTACATTGGGTTTAATTTGTCGTTTAATGAGATCTAATAGATGTTCTTAGTACCGATAATTTTCACGTGAAAATATATTGATCCGACTACGATACATATGTACATTAATGGTCCAGTGGCAGAACTTTTGCCAAGTGTGTCAGAGGTTCTGGGTTCTAATCCGCACTCGTATTGTTTATTTTTTCCTCATTAAAACCGATTATGTTTATCAGTGGTTGTATATCAAGCAGTGACACATTTTATTTTGTGATTTCATCGGAACGAATAGAGGGTCTCCGAAATGGATTAAAGCGTGCGTCCGTGTGAAGACTGCGGTGTGTGCGAGTCACGAGAGAACACTGTATCTTCACCACTGATCGCAGAGTCAACGAGCACTTTGATCACTTGAGTTCAAAAACAAATTTCAGCGTGCTAGATCACCTCTTATTTAACAAACGAACGAAATGCAGGCTCTGCAAGTTAACTGGAGATATTTTATTTATTTTTATTAGTCACATCCGTGCCGCGAGATGTTTCAAAAGTGGTGGGGACAATATCGACCCAAGCAAAAAAGTGTTGGGGACATGTCCCACCCGTCAATTACGCCCCTGATCATTCATAGTTTTCAGTCAAGTGACTGACGCAGGGTAAAGCATCCATAGAACTGAAGCATTTAAACAAAAATTTGTGAACAAAATGCAAGATTTGTGCACTTGTGACACATGTGCAACGCCTGCTGCAGTATTTCAATCACTAAAAACAGTGGCACATTCTAAAACGCTTAATATGAAAACACTTAAAGTGCCTTAATGTACTTAAACAGTGATATTAAAAGATCAAATCAGTATATGCCTTTATACAGGCAAGAAGATGAGCCCAGAATATGAGCTCAATGGGCTAAAATAGTATGCGTATTTTTTATGTTATTTATTTTTATGAAAAATGCTAAACGAGAAACTGATTGTTGCATTCATATTCTGAGATCATTTGTTTTGCCTGGGTTACACTTATTATAAGGTGATATAGTTACATTGTACTTACTCATACAAGTACAGAATAATATTAATTAACTAGATTTACTTGCTATAGAGTTATGGTTAGGGTTTGGTTTAGGGTTAGTTACTTGTCATTATGCATAATTTACATAATTTACAATAGTAAGCACATGTAATACCATGTAATCATCACCTTAAAATGAAGTGTTACCTAGTATTTTAATACAAACCTGGTAAAAAAAAAAAAAAACAGGCGGGCAAAGGAGGAAAGACTTGTTTTGCCCTCCAGGTATTCCTATAAGTGTGTGACATCACATGAAAACTATGAACAAGAAATGTTTCTTGAGCACCACATCAGCATATTAGAATGATTTGTGAAGGATCATGTGACACTGAAGACTGGAGTAATGATGCTGAAAATACAGCTTTACCGTCAGAGGAATAAATTACATTTAAAATATATTCAAATAGAAAACAGTTATTTTAAATAGAAATAATATTTCACAATTTTTGCCATATTTTTGATCAATTAAATACAACCTTGTGAGCATAAAAGACTCATTTCAAAAGCATACAGAAATCCCACATTTTTGAATGGTAGCGTAGATGAGAAGACGAAGGAGAAGGAGCTCAGAGACGTACCTGTCCAACACTCTCACAGGAGTAGGAGGAGGTGCGCTGAACCTTGTGCTCGGGTTCTGAGCAGTCGCTGTCCAGAGAGTACGCATCCGGAGGAATGGCATAGTCGCTCTCTGAACTGATGGAGGACATAGAAACACCTGCGGGACAAAAGACGGAAAACGGTTTAAGGCGAGAGACTACAGGTGAATAGGGTAAACGTTTTAACTAGCAGATATCACCATGAAACTTTCCCAGTTGAATACCTACATTAAGATGAGGAAAAAATGTATCACAAGTTTTCTGTAATTTAATGTTTAAATATGCAAATTAGGCATTATCTAATTAAATATGCACTAATTTGCATATATTAAAAAAACAAAATCTGAATATTGGATAAAGCCAGGTTCAAAATAATTATTTCATTGTGTTCACATATTAGATGCGAAAAGAATTACTGAGGAATTTATGGATATCTACTTTTGTTATCCTGTAAATCAGAATATACTGCCAATAGCCTTAAAAAAAATATTTTCGCCATGTTTTTTGGAATAAAATGTTTTATAAATCAGGCTAGGAAAAATATATTTACAAATCCCTCTGTAAATGTCTTCATAATATAACTAGGTACAAAACTAGAAAGTTTGGTGTATATAGGTGCTACTGAACTGGAGATTTTGGACTTGAGTATGAGAGAAAAGCCATTTTGAGAAAAAGGGCTTTAAAGATTTATATTGTAAAATGAGATTGCGCATTTAGAGTTAAATCCATCCTTTTACTTTCACGATTGGTTGCTGATAAAAAGGAAATTACAATATTTGGATCCGACAGCATTGTACAGGAGAGAGAGAGAGCTTTCTAACGGTGTGTGTGATGACGGGGTGCAGATCGCGGATCAGGATATTGATTTAAAACACCAACTTTTGATGAATTTATGAGAAATCTACAGACGCAAACAGACAAAGTGTAGTAAAATAAATACCTAAATGTGTATTTCGGACTTTTTTTCACCACAAGTCTGAAAGAAGACATGTTATTGAAGACAAATATCCCAAAATCGACCAGTGAAAAAAAAACATTGTTTTTGCCTGCCGTGTCTCGCCTTAAAGGGGCTATGTGTAGCATTTTACTTAAAAAAAATCTTTAAGATAGCATTTTCATTTGTACATTTATGAGCCAACCATCATGTAATAGAAAGAATGACACCTTAATGTCCACCACGGTTGTCTCTATCAGCCTGTAGACTCAATTGTGTGGGGAGAATTCGGGTTCGAATTGGCGCGAAAATTCACAAAATGTGGCGTAATGCGCGTTCTCGTCTACTTGGGCTTACACCCGGCAATCGCTAGCAGTAACGTTAGTGTTTCAAATGGACTCTGCGGACGGAAAGAAGCGACCAGCCTCCAGCACAATCCAGACACCCACGGAAACTCCTCGTAAGTACAACAAAAAAAAAGCCTCATCTAGTGCGGCCAAAATAGAGAGTGACCGGCGTCGGGCAAAGACAAGACAAGAGTCAACATCGGAGCGGCATTCGATTGTTGAAGGGAGCACCGGTCAGCGCTGGGTATACAAACACACACCGAGCTGGCTTTCTTTTTACTGCAAAGGTAAGACATAGTTACAACTCTCTGGTTGCTGTGGTCGTGCTCATACGAGCGTGCGCACCGAGAACGAGCATGAGACTGGCAGCAGTTTCTTTAACGGCCACTGGTGTCAGTAACGGTTAGAAATTTCAGAACCTACGCAATGCTCCTTTAATAGTTGATCCTGGGTCAGACTTCGAATAATTTAATGCTACACACTTTTATTATTCACAAATTACAGGGCAAAACGGTTCAAATGTTAAATACAAATATGTTGAAGGTCATAAAGTTGGTTGTTTTACAGATTTCCTCACCTCTTTTGACAGCCCGAGGGCTACCAGGGGTGCTGCCCTTTTTATCTGGCCCCAGTGTGGACGTGTGCAAGCTGGCCAATGAGCCGCTGTCGTCTTCTGACCCGGAGTCATCATCCGGGAGAGGGACATGGCTGATCTGAGTTGCTTTCTAAGGCCAGAAGAACAATGTGGGAATGATGAGAAAGACAAGTAAATTTGACCTGTTATGTACAATAACACTTTAGCATGACACTGGTAATATAATAACGAGTTAAGTATCATATTGATGTAATCTTACCCCTTTAAATGTGGAGTACACAGGCACGCTGATGTTCTTGTAAATGAGGTGGGTGAAGGGGCCAGTTGTTGAGTGCTGAGTTTGGGTGGATACTGGAGACACAAACAAACAACACATGGGCACTTGCATAAAGTCCGCAAAGTTGTAAAAAATTCATAAGGCCTGGGTGGGCACTTCAATATAATTTCATATGGCCATTTCATTTACAGACATCAGTGAAACAGCCAAATATGGTGTTTGTTTGTACATTTAAAGGGATAGTTCACACAAAACTAAAAAAATTCATCATTTATTTACACAGCCTCAAGTTGTTCCAAACCTGTATAAATATCTGTTCTGCTGAACACAAAGGAAAATATTTTGAAGAATGTTAGTAACCAAACAGATGTGCGGCAGGGCACCATTTACTTCCATAGTATGGAAAACAAATAATCTCTCTTTGTGTTCAGCAGAACAAAGAAATGTATTGAGAGTGAGTAAATGATGAAACATTTCATTTTTGGGTGAAACATCCCTTTAATTTGCTTATTTTGAATTGAATTGTCTTTCTTTTTTTCTAGCAAGTACACACTCCTGTTCAAAAGTTTGTGGTTGGTAAGATTTTTTTGATGTTTTTCTGCATTTAATTGGTCGAAAATTAATACAATTTTAAAAAGCAATTTTTTTATTATTATATATTTTAAAATGTAATCTAATCCTGTGATAGCGAAGTTGGATTTTCATCAGCCATTCAATCTTCAGTGTCACATGATCCTTCAGAAATCATTCTAATATGATTTGCTGCTCAAGAAACATTTCTTATTATTACCAATTTTAAACAGTATTTATTTGACAAAGGAATCTTCCATTAAATTACAAAATGTCTTCACTGTCACTTCTGATCAATTTAATGCATCCTTGCTGATTAACAGTATCAATTTCATATAAAACAAAACAACAAAACATTAACTTTTGAACGGTGATGTATAAGATTATTCATTGTTCCAATAGTACTTTTTGACCAATAAACTTCCAGGAATTTCCTTGTTGTTTTACTTATAAGAATTCCCCCCCCAATTTAAGCTTTCATGTATAATGCATTATAAAAGTATTCATAATGTACATTATAATGCAAAGTATTCATAATGTACATTATAATGCACTATATCTTTTCATAAATAATGTTAACCAAAGTTAAAATGCATTATAATATTTGGAGATTGCTTGTTACATCTGAAATTGTTTTTTTCATCGTGATTTAATGCATTACACTTTCTAAAGGCGTAAAATAAGTACTATAATGTATTATAACTGTGGATACAATTATTCATGAGACCGTACAATGCATTATAAGGTGCCTTTTCTGGTATGATTGGTCATATACGGATTCAACAGTATCAGCATTGAAGGGTTAAATGTCACTGTCACTCCCAAATCTTTACACTGAGTATGTGGCCTAAGAAATAAAACCAAATGTCTGATCGGACTTGTGTCTCAAAGCAGAATACAGCACAGTTCCACTGACGAGGTGGAGAAATGAAATACTCCCTGAGGTAATTACACAGCGGTTTTAACCTTTCATCACGGCATATTGAAAAGCAGGGTTTTCATTCTCACCCTCAAAAGATTCTCATTCTCAGCCTCTTAGAAGATTCAAAGCACGGAGATCACACCTGCACAGGTGTGTTCCCGTTAGGTAAGAAGGAGTGACATCAAACAAGTCCTTACCTCTAATTAGTGATGGGGACGAGACCGCCTATGTCGAGTCCGAGTCAAGACCGAGTCTTTGAGGAAGCAAGTCCGAATCGAGATTTTGTCTCGACATGTCAGTTTTGATATTCATGATCTAATATCACCCCAGTTAATAATCAACAGTTAGGCCTACAGACTAAGCTAGATTGGGAATTGTTTAGAGGAGCAGTCTTAACGTCTTAATATGGACTATGCTTTTTTTACTATCATTAAAAAAAATCCCTACCACATGCATCATCTTCTGCCTATTTTTCTAAAATGCTTCAACAGTGCTGCTCTGTCATCAACATGTTAAGCCCACCCTGACTTTTTTAATCATAGTTAGGACATGCAGAGCAAATTTTAATTTTCTTGTGGCATGTCTAAATTAGTAGGCTTAGCTGCTTTATAACATTTTCCAATATTTCCCAATTTTTTATATTTTGACAATACACTCGAATTCAGTATCTTTTAAAACTTTATTCCCCCATAACTAGTGATGGGGACGAGACCGCCTATGCCGAGTCCGAGTCAAGACCGAGTCTTTGAAGGGTCGAGTCCGAGTCAAGACCGAGTCTTTGAAGGAACAAGTCCCAGACGAGTCCGAGAAAGCAGAAATCGGTCTCGAGACCGGACTCGGGTACTACATCACTACCTCTAATTGACAGATCTAAGGGCACATGTTCATATTGTGAGAGCCATTTTGTCTTTATTTAAACCTTGTTATGCAAGTGTGTCCCCATAAGGGGTCTCTCTTTGGGTAATTGGTTACTGAATATACAGGTGAAACTCGAAAAATTTGAATATCGTGCAAAAGTTATAATTTTGATGGTTATGGCTTACAGCTTATGAAAAACCCAAATGCAAAATCTCAAAAAAAAAGAATATTACATGAAAAAGTATGATCATGCATATGTATATAGTTATATATACTAAATGAATTAGTTTCACCTTTTAATTTGAATTACTGAAATACATGAACTTTTGCACGCTATTCGAATCTTTCGAGTTTCACCTGTAGGTAGGAACCTTCCTTCAGGTGACAGGTGTTTCTGGAGGGAAGGTGCACACAGTTTTTTGACCGCTACGCTGCGCTATGCTAAGTTATGCTATGCCACCCTGTGCAGTATTACTTGGAAATGTGGATTTATTGACTGTTTGTTGGACTCTTGCTTACTATAAATGAAGACCAGTCAGGGTAAAATAAATCTACAATGTAAGCATTTTAACTTGTGTGTGGACATTGCAGTGAATAACAACCTGAGCGTGCGCGTTCATTAACAAGCACCGTCCACTGAATATGTGTAAAAGACTTGGCTGCTTACACATATAGTGTTATAACAATTGCTGGTGACAGACCTAAACTGAGTGATCAGTGATGACTGCTGATTGGTTGACTGACCTCTCCCAAGAGTCTTGACTCCAAGACAGGCCTCTGAGACTCTCATTCCTGATTTAGCTACCGCATAGATCCGGCTCTCCTGAAAAACACACACAGATACACGCAAATAGTTGTGTCAAACATTAATCATACCATGCAAAACTTGCCACTATTGTGTTAAGGGGATGTGGGTGGTTGCTAAAATATTTTGAGTGAGAGGTTTGAGTTTATGTTTCCTGTGTGTTGGTTTGTGAGTTACTAGGTAGTTGCTTTCTGGTCCAAAGTCAAAAGAGCCCCAAAAGCTCACCCCAAGCATTCTGGGTAGGGTTACACCAACCGTTTAAAGTAACTTGCACTACCAGCATAGTAAATACTACTTTGGAACTTGCTCTTAATTAATTATACTTAATTTGATTGCACTATTAGTTCATTGCTTCTATAAATTAATGAATCAGGAAGTCTCTTATAGTTACATTAACGTTCAGATGTTTGGGTTCAATAAAAAAAATGTAAAAAAAAAAATAATGCTTTTATTCAGCAAGGATGCATTAAACTGCTCAATAGTGGCAGTAAAGACAATTATAATGTCACATTAGACCTCTACTTCAAAAAATGTCACTTTCCACAAAGATATTAAGCTGCACAACTGTTTTTAACACTGATAATAATAAGAAATGTTTCTTGAGCAGCAAATCAGCATTATACTGATTTCTGAAGGATCATGTGACTCTGAAGACTGGAGTAATGATGCTGAAAATTCAGCTTTGATCACGGGAATACATTACATTTTAATATATATTGAAGTAAAATATTTGTAATCATATTTTTTTTAATCTGTTTTTACCGACTTTTTTGATCAAATAAATGCAGCCTGTGCAAGCATAAAAGTATTTTTATATGAAAAATGACATTATAGTCTGAATAGTAGTATATTTACATTTAAAAACAGTTAGGAGCAATAAATAAATACTAATAAAACATACTAGAAAATGAATTAAATTTAAATATATATTTTGTGGTGAATTATTTTTGTTTACATGTCAGGTTATATTTCAAATTTAAAGTTTAATAAGATTAAAAAATGTAGTATTTTAATATATTCAGTAGCAAGCTGCAACTTAGCCTATTTGTAATGTAAATAAGCTCTAAGCTGTCACACTTAACACATTTTTCTTCAACAAGCTGCACAATTTGAGGTACAAGCTTGTCTTACCCAAGAGGGAAAGCGGTGCAGAGGTGGTGTAGGCGGTTTAAGAGCTTCAGGGTCCATCATCTCAACCTCTTTAGCCAACCCTTCGAATAAGCCTCCATCAGTAGCCTGAGCGTCCGTCTCTGACCCCTCCACCATTCCCTCCATTCTTTCAGGCGGCCCTTCATCAATGTCTGTCTCCTCTAACCCATGTGTGGGAACTGAACCAGGGACCAGACTGTTGCAGGATGGAGACGTGCAGCTTCCGATATCAATGTTGACGTTGACCTGATGGAGGCGCTCTATGCCGGGTTGTGGCTGACTGTGATGTTTCTTCACAAGTTGGATGCTGTCACGGGGGGTTAGAGGAGTGCGAACTTTGGGCAGGGTCATGCTGGTGCCCAAGGGTAAAGCCAGAGGGAAGGGGCACAACAGAGGGAGGCGTAATAATGGGGGTGAGAGGGACACAGGAGGAGGGCTTTTAGGAGTGTCAAAACCAACCGGACCAGGAGTCTCATACGCCGAAGTGGATGAGGAAGAGGATGAGGAGGAAGAGTGGAGGCGCTGGGAACGAAATTTGCTGTTGAGCTCATCAGAAGAGTGATCTCTGTCTGAGGCTCCTCCCACTTCTCTCTCACACGGTACTCCAAAAGAAGGCTCCGCCCCCTCTCCAGTTTCCTTTACCGTCATGGTGTCAACACCATCTTGACTAGACTTATGAGAGTCTCCTTTGTCTTGTAATGTTGGAAGTAAAGATGCACTATGAAAAGCAGAATCACAACCCTCCGTGATTTTCCTTTTGCTTTCTGAAATTTGAAACGCATATTTAGATACAAATTTAAAATGAAAGATGATACATCCAAAAAGTGTGGCATGGAAGTTAGGGGGGGAAATTAAGGACATTTTATGGGGTTTTATTGTTTAATATATCACTATTACCAAAATTAAGGTAACAAAAATATTAGGTTCTGGGTAAAATAGTTTTAGAAGACCAAAATCGTTGAAGGAAACATGACATTTAATTAGCACACAATGAGCTACAACTAGTAAATGTCAGCAGTGTAGATGCGCTTCATTGTGACAAAAAAAAAAATTATGTAGTAGCAATATGAAAAATGTGTTCAGCTAAAGCATACCAAGTTCAATTACCCAACTTTATTTATAGTTTGTTAGAGTTTTGGTTAAATAAATTGATGCATCCCTAATATGTTTTGTTAATTATATTTAATATGAGAACTATTTTTGTAAAATCTTGATAACTCTAACATTAACAAAACAACATCCCAAGTTGACTATGGATAACTCATCGTGGATTTATGCAAAAAATTGTTACACTAATGCCGTGTTCCAAACCAAATGCGCCGCGATGCGTGAAAAAAAGGTATATTTTACGAGTTAATCAGAGTTTTTGTCTTAACCAGCCACAACGGCGAATGGTGACAATTCTATTTTAGAAATGTTTTTATTTATGCAGCGTCGATCGTGGCTAGGACAACAATGGTTATGACAATTATAATCCCTGGTACTATTTTTGTGATTTAAAGTTAAAAGCATCTTATTTGAGAATTAATATAATTTTGCATGCCATTTATAGCCATACTGGAAACAACTGCATAATTCACTTCAGATCTTGGAATTAAATTACAGGGAACAAGAACATTTAAACTGTCAACTCAATGTGAACAAACAAGTGTATTCTATGACAAAGATTGTTTCAGTCACTCAGTATGAATTTTTAATAATGTTAAAATGGTTTCATTTATGAATTTGATTATGTACTCATGTACTGGGCATTAAGAGAGACTCCGCCCACATACTCTTCTGATTGGCCGTGACTTCTTATTGGAATATTATCGCTTATCACTTCTGGTAAGGACACACTGTAAAATGGAGTACAATAAATAGCTAAATCAATTACAAAAGAGGTAATTTGGACATAGAAGTCTCAAAGGTACAGTCTCAAAAACATCTTGGTTAATTTTGAGGGCAGAAAATGGTGATGTTAAACTAAAATGCAAGAATGCCTTGTCTAGTGGACTTACAAAAAAAAAATTAAGTGTAAAATAAAGTTACTTTAATGAAATCATCAGTTTTACACCATCAGCCAATATTTTTAAAGACTGTTTCGAATGTGAAGGATCTATTTCTATTTCAACGACACTAGAAAGAGCTTCAAACCTTCTGAAGGTAGAAGATGATTATGTACCTGTAGAATTGGCTTTTCGAGATCCTGTCAGTCTCCAGCCCTCCTCCTGAGCAGGGGGTGTCCCGGGGCAGCTGGGGGGGTGGAGTGGGCTGGACGGGACCAGGTGGACATCCACTGCTGGAGACAAGGGCCTCTCGAGAAGAGCTGACAGAAACACAGTGAGAGGTGTACAAAACAAGCAAAAACAAATGCTATAAGGAAAGAAAAGAGGAAAGGAACTGTGTTTACTCTGAAGCTTGTCTTGCAGTATGAGGATCTGCTCAGTCTGCTTCAGGTTTGCCTTTTTCAACTGCTGGTTTTCTGTTTCCATCTACAAAACACAAAAAACAAAGGACACCGTTTCAACAACAAAAAAATAATTGAAAAAAAAAGGTATCCACGGCACTTCCACATTTCAACTCACCTCGCGCAACTTAAACGTGACCCAGTCTTTGATTTTAGCAGCCTTCTCTTCAATAATCTTGGCCTCTTGGGCTCGAACCAAGTTCTGCAAATAAGGAGGGCAGTTGAGCAACGTTTCAGTCCTTATGTGAGAGTGTAATAGCCATCTCTTCCTCTATGTGAGGTCTTTACCTGCTTCTCCAGCTGTCCTTCAAGACTCTTTATGATCATATCTTTCTCCTGCGTTTGACTGCTCAACTCTTGATAACGCCTGTACAAGGAGTTTTCCGATTCGTTGGGCTGCATGTTTGCAGACTTCAGTTTCTCCTCCATAATGTGGACCTACAATTGTAATTTTGATTAAGTCCTCAAAGAGAAAAGGGTTCAGTAGTGGCCAAAAGTGATGCCTGAAGGGGATATTTGTTTTTACTGACCATACAAGTTTAATAAACAATCAAAATATGAGGAAAGGTATTTATCTGACAAAATTATTTGGCAAAAAAAGGCAAATTATGGGGTTTTATTTTAGCATGAACAACATAAAGGCACAGAAAACAAAAAGCTCACAGGAAAAAGCATACATTGACTACAGCATGTTTTCGTAATTTCTTTGTATGACAGCCAATCAAAAAAAGTCTGAGCAATTTGGCATGTTTCATTGCGTTAGCACAAATAAAATGATTGATGCCAAGCATAAATATGCAATGTGCTTACAAAATCTTTAACAATGTTTGAATTAAGAGGGAAGATGTCAATTGTTCCTAGGTTGGCATCACTTTTATCCACTACTGTATTTATCATTACGTTATTGAAATATGAATTAAACAAAAACCAGATCATTTGCGCCTCCATTATTTATTACTTATAAATAATTT